>NC_137582.1:600000-830000 GCF_963210335.1 Falco punctatus
CCCCAGCCCGCTGCCACGGCCCCGGCCGGCGACTGGGGGAAAGACAAAGCCCCGCGCAGAGCTGCGGCGGCTGCAGCGGCTGCCCGGGCACCCGGACGCGGCGGGGGGCGGCAGGGCGCCGCGGGCCGACCCCCCTCCCGGGCCCCGCCGCCGCTCCTCGCCTCCTCGCTGAGGTAGCGGCGCAGCTCCGAGTAAAAAAAAAGGCAGCGCCGCGAGCAGCCCGCTGACCACCGCCACTGCCGGGGAGACGAGAACCGCCGGCAGCCCCGCCGCGCCCGGGCCGTCCTCCCGCCTCAGCCCGCCCGCCGCCGGCACCAGGCGCTCCCTGCCGCGGCCGAGCGCCGGCCCGCCACGTCCCCCCCGGCCGGCCGCTGCCCGACGGGGAGGCCCGGGCCCGCCCGCTCGCCCAGCGCGCCGCCGCACGGCCCGGCCCGAAAGCCTTCCAGGCTCCCGGGGAAGCCCCGCTCCGCCTCAGCCGCTCCGGGGCGCCGCGTGGCCGGAAATGAACCCGCCTTCCGGGGCCGGGCCGGGCCCGCCGCCGGCCACGGGCGTGCCCACGGCCCCGTGGGGTGTTGCCCCTGCGGCCCCCTGCCGCCCTCCCCCCCCGCTATAGCCTCTGTCTTGCGCCTCCAGCCCCCTTCCCCTCCCGGCCCCCCTCTGCCCACACCCCCACCCCCATCCCTCCCCAAAACTGTTGCTGCCCTGAGAGCCCCCCCCCCCGCTCACTCCGTGCGCCCCCCACGCACCGCCCCCCTGCCCCCCCCGTGTCCCCCGCCCCCCTGCCTCCTCCGACCACCTGCCCCCCCCGCGCCCCCGTGCACCCCCGCCCACCTGCCCCCTCAGCCTTTACAGCCCCGGTTTGCTCCCTCATAGCGCCTATAGCCCCTCCTAACCCCTATAGCCCCCATCCTGTCCCCCCCGCCCCCTCACCACCTGCCTGCTCCAGGGGGGTGGGGCAGCCCCCCCTGGGCTGTTTGCTGCTGGGGAGGCACCGGGGGGGATCGCTCGCTCGCCCCGCCCCCCCCCCCCGCCCGGGACAGCGGTGCCGGGGGGGCTTGGGGGGTGTGTGTCAGTGCCGCCCCCGGCCCCCTTACCGTGTCCGGCGTCCTGGGCCCCCCCTTACCTGGGGAGGGGGCTCGACCTGGGCCCTCTATGGACTCACCAGCAGGAACTGGGAGTATAGAGGAATGGGCTGGGGGCACAGCTGCCCTATGGCCCCCCCAGCCCCATGGCCCCCCCACGGGCTCCCCCACGAGGCCCCTGTGCCTCCCATCCACGCCAGATGCCCCCCAAGCCCCCCCAGAGGACCTTGTGCCCTCCAACCAGCCCCCCAGCCGCTGCCAAGGCCCCTGCATAGTCACTGCACCCCCCAGCTCACCTAAAGGACCTAAGTCCCTTCCCAGCAACACTACTGCCCCCCCAGAGGCCCCTGTACCCCCCCACCTGCCCACCAAGTCCCTCCAGAGGCCCTTATGCCCCCCCCAGGCCCTCAAATAGCCTTATGCCCCCCCCAGAAGCCCCCAGGTCCCCTCACTAAGGCCCCTATGCCTCCCCAGACCCCCATGGGCTCCCCAAAACCCCCAGAGGCTCCTGTGCCCCCCCCCCGAGCCCCCTATCCCTTCCAAGCCCCCCCAGAGGCACCTGTGCCACGCCCCGAGGCCCCTATGCCTTCCTAGGGGCAGGGAAGACTCTATGGCCCCTCCAAGCCTCCCCAGAGGCCCCTATGCCCCCCCCTCCGGCACCAACAAGCACCACGGGCCCCCCCAGAGGAACTTGTGGCCCACAACCAGGCCCCAGGACACTTCTGTTTGTGGTTCTCACTTTGCCCTGGTAGCCATGTGAAGCACACCACAACAGTTGTGCTACCTACTTTCTGGGGTCAAATGGGGAAAAGCTGACATTTGCACTCGGCCGCAGCCAAAATGCTCCACGGCACCACCCATGCACAGCTCCACCAGAGAAGGTGCCAGGAAGGATTTCTGTTTGTGGTTCTCGCTTTGCCCTGGTAGCCATCTGAAGTTGCCTTCTCACCAGGAATAACCTCTGTGAGGAACGCGAGCTCCCGCAGAGATAACTCACCAATGTCCAGCTGGGAGACAGGTCTTCAAACCGCGTACACCTCTTCCTCACCTTGGAATCGCTCTTGGACCGTAGCAAAGGTCCCGAGTCCTGTGACCAGGACCCCTGCCCAGGAAAACGGCACAAAGGCTGACCACAGGGAAGAGCGAAACTCTATCACGTGCCAAATGCTTTCTCAGACTAGATCTGGGCATGCTTTCGCTCCTGGTTGACCACGAAGCTGGAATTGCTGCGATTCACAGCTCCACCGACGCTCAATAGCAGAGTCTCACCTGGGTCACCAGAAAATGATACCGTAAAGGCGGTCACGGTGAAAAACCCTCTCAGACCTGATGTGAAGTTTCAGAAGGCAGGCATTCTTTATGGCAGCGCTGGGAGCACGGGGGAGTGTCACCTCTGAGCACGCTCACCAAGTTACTCGAGGGTCCGCATTACATACAGCAGAGTACTTGCACGCTCATAGTGCATCACACACGCACACTCTACCGACTTGTCTCCTCTTGTGGCCAGAACTTCCCCGCTCAGAGGCTTTTTTGTGCATCACTCAAGAGAATGAAGTTCTTTTCCCCATCCGCTCTTTGTTCCGTGCCCTTCCCAAGGCTGACTCCCCAGATCAGTCATCCCTTTGTTCATCACTTCCAACAACTTTAGAGAGGTAGCTTAGCTAAACTTTGTGCCTAGATTTCTTTCACATAGAGCCAAACACGGTATTAGAGCTTGGAAACTGGGGAGTTTAGACATCTGGTCCCGTTGCTGAGCCAGCAACCTTCCCTGAACAGATTCCTTGGACAGAAAGGTATATACAGTGCTATCTATACAGTGCCATCAAAACCTTCCCCTACATACCATGGCTGTCCCTCAAACCCTTCCATCCAGCACCCCAGTCAGGCCTAAAAGCCTCCCCATTGCCCCCATCCCATTCCCAATTTCTTCCCTCAAGCCACCCCCCACCCCGCACCCCAGCTCATTTCTAAAATCCTCCCCCGTGCCTCTCGGACTGTCCCCAAACTATTTCCCCTGTGCCCCCAACCCCAGCAGTCCATCTATACAATCCTTCCCCCACCCCCCTCCTTTGCCCCCACAACCTTCCCCCTGTACCCCCATCCCACCCTGAGAACCTTCCTCAACACCCCAACCACCCCCCTCCGTCGGGCCCTGCAGTGATTCCACTTGCCCCCAGTCTGGCCCTAACATCCTTCCCCTCACTCCCGTCCTGTCCCTAAAGCCCTTCCCCCCAGACCCTCATGGCCATTCCTAGACTCCTTTCCCCCGACCCCACACTTTCTCCCGTCACTATTTCTCCCCAGCCCCTGCCGGTCATGCCCTACACTCCTTCCCACAGCCCCCCCCTCCACTCTGTCCCTAAAATCGTTCCCCTGCCCCCCGTCAGCCCCTAAAACCCTCCCTGGAACCCCCCTCTCACTACCTACAGGCCTCCCCCGACCCCCTCGGTCCGTCACTAAATCCATCCCCCCCCCCCCCGCCCCCCCAGGCCTGCTAGAGACTCCTTCCCCCCACCCCCCGGTCCGTCCCTGAAGTCTCTCCCCCGGCCCCACGGTCTGTCCCCAACAGCCCCCCCGGCCCCAGCAGGGCTGGCTCTTTACCACCGCGGTGGGAAAGGCGCTCAGGTTCTGCCAAGCATCTCTGCAGCTGCTGCTGTTTGAGGTCACCCTCAGAGGGAGCGGAGGACAGGACAGCCAGTGCCACCAGGGCTCAGCTGCTGGGAGCCCCAGCTTGTGTGGCATCGGGTGGGCCTCCCGCCACGGCCCAGCACAGCCTGCAGGTCCCCTCCGTCGAAAAGTCACCTCCTCTGGGCCATGGCCGCTCTGACAGGGCTCTTCCCAAAGCAGCCAACTCTGTTCCTCATGCCTACCGTCAGGCACAGGGGACGCTCACCTGAGAGCAGCTCCTGGCTGCACTGTGAGGGGGGGGCGAGGCCCGGCAGGAGGCCTCATAGCCCTGGGCACAGGATCCCTCTGAATTCAGCTGTTCCATTGCCTCAGGCAGCCAACACAGAAAATGGTGCCGCAAGGCATGCGGTGCCACGGTTGGAAACTCCAGGGCCAAGCGAGAAGGGGGGAAACTGTCAGCCCGCTTGGTCCTTGATGTCAGAAAGAGCTTCCTTGCCTGGTTTCTTACACGTTGCAACTCTCAGCTACACCACACGCTTGAGGTTTTTCTAGGCTTCTCTCAGGGAAGGAAAAGGATGCCCAACTGCATGCATGCGTGTAATCACTAGAGCGTTTTGGAGTTTCAACTGTGAAAAATTACATTTCAAAAGAGAATCAAAATGACACCCATTACCACCCAAGGTTCACGCCAGATGTTCTCCATAAAGGAGGACAGAGAAAGGTGTGGCTACATCGCCCACAGAACGCTAGAATCATTTCAGCTAGCAGGCACCCTGGAAGGTCTCCCATGCCTCCTCATGTTCTAAACAGCCACAGTGAAGGAAAGGCTCCACGGAAGGAAAATCCTTTTCTCGTCACAGCTAGGGGTGCCACCGAGGCACTTCCTGGGTCCCAGTGTTACAGAAAGAAGTTTGAAGCACTCTCCTCCAGAACTGATTCTCTTCTAAGAACAACCAAAGGTCAGGGAAATGCACAAGTGGAAAGACGCCTGAGACAAAGACATAAATGCACATACACGTAACAGTTTACTATGAGCTTTGCTTCCTCAGGAAGCAATGTTCAAGTATCCTCATCAGTCTTCCTCCCCATCTTTATCCAATCTTCCCTATTTCTGTTTCAAACGTCTGTAGAAACCTATTTCAGTTTATTCTGAGAGGTTTGTTGTGCACCTCATTTCGTTCGTAGCATGGTCCTGCTGCCCTGCTAATATGTCAAAATGTCAAGAACCAACTCAGACGGAGCCCCCAGACGTCTGGCCAACAGCTAAACCACCTAAGGTCTGGCTTTTCTCACCAAAACAGCTACTCTCAGGACCAGGTCTTAAAAACGGAGGGCTTTAAAAACAAGTGGCTCATGTAGGTGCTCCTACGCCCCCCTGCCATGGGCAGGTTCCTCGTGAGACCAGGGTGCTGCGGGGTGGTGCAGCGCAAGCATTAGTTAAACCAGACCAGGTTTACGATGCAAAGGAAATGGTCAAAGTCCTCGGTCTGAATGGCAGAGAGGCACCTGGAAGTCAGCTAGAGGCAAGTTCAGGCCAGAGTGCCGGCTTGCTGCCAGCACCAGCCCAGGGCTCTCCCGAGCAAGTGCCAGGACACCCTGAGGACAGAGGTTGACTCCAATAACAGGCCCTGGGAGCAAGGGCAGCAGAGGCCCCAGCTGGTCAGCAGCTGGAGCGCCAGAGGCACGGGCAGAGGCCCAAGGCGTGGGCTCTGCTTGGCATGGAGAAGAAGGAGCACAGGGGCTCTCCAGCTCTGCCTGCCGGCATGGGCCTTGCCTGCACACGTCTTTCTCCCAGGATGGACCAGGCACAGACAGCCACTGGGGGAACGTGCTCAGCTTTTATTGCTCTCAGAACGTGTCCAGGGTGGAGCAGAGTCTGGCCCCACAATGTCCTCATGGCAGCTGAACGTGTTGGGCGCCGTCCATGCACCCATGCCTCGCGTGCCTCCCTGTGCCACAGCCTCTGGGTACCGCACAGGATCAGGGCCAGCTGCCATCTCTGGGGACCCCTTTGCCAGCACGGCGCTGCTGCTCTTGCTGTGGCCTGATGCAAGAAGGGCAGAACGCCTTGCGCAGAGCCCTGAGTGCCCTGCGGAAGAGGGAGGGCCGTCGCCGTCGAGCTGGGGCATGCGGGAGGGCAGCCACGCCTGTGGAAGGAAGACAAGTGTAGGCAGGGGGCTGGGCAGGTACCGGGCAAGATCCTGCCTGCTCCCCGCCACCGAGAGCTTTCCCCAGGGAGTGGTGGCCAGGGAACGGCCAGCCCCCATGCACGCAGTCCTTCTGCTTTGGCCTGGGTGCACATTGCCGGGACGGCTGGGCTAAGCCTTCCCTTGCCGGGCCAGCGCTACACTCGGGGATGTACCTGGCTCATCCTCGGGCTCATCCCTGGCCTTGGAGCAGGGCCACGTGTTATCGCTCTGCTCAGGGGCTGGCTGCCCCTCCTGGAAACCACCACGGGGGTCCTGGAACAGCTCCAGGAATGAGGGGCTGGCCATAATGCTGTGGGTGGCGATGTCTTCCCCTTGGCACAGCTCTTTGCCACTGTCGTCTTCCCGCTTGTCCTCCTCTAGGGCTGAGTGCCCTGGCGCATCCTATAAAAACATTAACAGCCAAAGGAGATGTAAGCATCCGTTATTGGCTACCGGGGGAAACACAGGGGCTTAGGGACACGCTTTAGTGGTAGACTACGCAGTGCCGTGTGTCGGGTTGGTTAGGTTTATGGTCCCTGCAGCCAGAGGAGGGCTGTGTATCACCTCTGTGCTGGGAGGCCACTTGCACGTGGAGAGCAAGAGCACAGGCAGGGGATGGAGGGGATGTCAGCGGGCTGACATGGACAGCACCAGCCATCTCCCTGCTGCACATGGCCTGGACACTGCACCTGCCTGCAGTAGCTCGTGGTGCTCAGTGCTGGTCACGCGCCCCTGGCTCACCTGGTGCCAAGAGTCCCAGGACAAGGGAGACCACGTGGAATCTGTTTCATCTTCCCCTGCTCGGTCAAGGTGGGGTGCGGCAGCATCATCCAGAGAGATCTGAGGCAGCAATGAAGCCAGATCTTCCTCGTGCGCTGCTGGGGAGAAAATGGCTGTGCTGGGCTCTCCTTGATGGTCTCCAGACATGGCAGAAGCCGTGTGTTCCCCATCCTCACATTCTTCTGGCACTAGAGTGGCTGAGTTGGGCTCTCTCTGATGCTCTCCAGGCAAGGAAGACTCACTGTCCTGAGACGCTGCAGGTGTTGTTGCTGCAGTCACCACATGCATGGTTTGTGGTGGGTCCCGCTGTTCTACCAGCTGCCTGTTGGGTCCCTGAGTCGCAGTCACAGCCTTGTGCAGGATCTCACTCACGTCCCACTGGTCTGTGTCCTGCAGAGGTGCGGCGCAGGCTGCGGGGCTGTGTGGAGCAGCCGCCTGGCTCTCTGCCTGGGCTGCTGTGGGCTGCTCACTGAGGAGAGGAGATTCCTGTGCCTTTGCCACCTCTTTTCCTATGAGAGTTAGAGGTGCACAGTGCCCCTCTTCCTCAGGAGCGGTTGCCAGGGAAACAGCTGCTGGCTCAGCATCCATGGGTTCCTCTGGGACAGGGGACATGCTCTGCAGGTCTCTAGCTGTGTCTTCTGCTGCCCCTCTGCCTACACTGCTCAGCCAGCAGGGTCCATCCTGGGGAACAGCGTGGGGGTCCTGGAAGAACTCCAGGAATGAGGGGTTGACCCAGATGCTGTGGTTGATGATGTTCTTATCTTGGGACAGCTCTTTATCATCGTCATCTTCCCAATTGTCCTCCTCAGACATGAACCCTGGCGCATCCTATAAAAACATTAACAGCCAAAGGAGATGTAAGCATCCGTTATTGGCTACCGGGGGAAACGCAGGGGCTTAGGGACATGCTTTAGGGGTAGACTACGCAGTGCCGTGTGTCAGGTTGGTTAGGTTTATGGTCCCTGCAGCCAGAGGAGGGCTGTGTATCACCTCTGTGCTGGGAGGCCACTTGCACGTGGAGAGCAAGAGCACAGGCAGGGGATGGAGGGGATGTCAGCGGGCTGACACGGACAGCACCAGCCATCTCCCTGCTGCACATGGCCTGGACACTGCACCTGCCTGCAGTAGCTCGTGGTGCTCAGTGCTGGTCACGCGCCCCTGGCTCACCTGGTGCCAAGAGTCCCAGGACAAGGGAGACCACGTGGAATCTGTTTCATCTTCCCCTGCTCGGTCAAGGTGGGGTGCGGCAGCATCATCCAGAGAGATCTGAGGCAGCAATGAAGCCAGATCTTCCTCGTGCGCTGCTGGGGAGAAAATGGCTGTGCTGGGCTCTCCTTGATGGTCTCCAGACATGGCAGAAGCCGTGTGTTCTCCATCCTCACATTCCTCTTGCACAAGAGAGGCTGTGCTGGGCTCTCCTTGATGGTCTCCAGACATGGCAGAAGCCATGTGTTCCCCATCCTCACATTCCTCTTGCACAAGAGAGGCTGTGCTGGGCTCTCCTTGATGGTCTCCAGACACGGCAGAGGCCATGTGTTCTCCATCCTCACATTCCTCTTGCACAAGAGAGGCTGTGCTGGGCTCTCCTTGATGGTCTCCAGACATGGCAGAGGCCATGTGTTCTCCATCCTCACATTCCTCTTGCACGAGAGAGGCTGTGCTGGGCTCTCCTTGATGGTCTCCAGACATGGCAGAGGCCATGTGTTCTCCATCCTCACATTCCTCTTGCACGAGAGAGGCTGTGCTGGGCTCTCCTTGATGGTCTCCAGACATGGCAGAGGCCATGTGTTCTCCATCCTCACATTCCTCTTGCACGAGAGAGGCTGTGCTGGGCTCTCCTGGAGGCTTTCCAGGCAAGGAAGACTCGCTGTCCTGAGTTGCTGAAGGTGGTCTTGGTGCCATCACCACATGCATGGTTTGTGCTGGGTCCCAGTGTTCTGCCAGTTGCTGACCGAGTCCCTGGATCGCAGCCACAGCCTCGTTCAGGACCCCACTCATTTTACACTGGTCTGTGTCCTGCAGAGGTGCAGCGCAGGCTGCGGGGCTGTGTGGGGCAGCTGCCTGGCTCTCTGCCTGGGCTGCTGTGGGCTGCTCACTGAGGAGAGGAGATTCCTGTGCCTTTGCCACCTCTTTTCCTATGAGAGTTAGAGGTGCACAGTGCCCCTCTTCCTCAGGAGCAGTTGCCAGGGAAACAGCTGCTGGCTCAGCATCCATGGGTTCCTCTGGGATAGGGGACATGCTCTGCAGGTCTCTAGCTGTGTCTGCTGCTGCCCCTCTGCCTACACTGCTCAGCCAGCAGGGCCCATCCTGGGGAACAGCGTGGGGGTCCTGGAAGAGCTCCAGGAATGAGGGGTTGACCCAGATGCTGTGAATGGTGATGCCCTCTTCTTGGGGCAGCTCATTGTCTTCTCTCCAGTCTTTTTCCTTTGGCAGGGACCCTGGGCTGTTCCGTGGCCTTGCTGCCCTTGCCCAGTTCTTCTTGGGGACACGAGCCGCTGCGCTTGCATGACTGCCTGTCCTGCTGTGCTGGGCTTTCTGATCCTCCGTCTTCACTGATGGGATGGCCACATGCTCCTGAAGAGCCTTGTGGTGCTCCCGCAGCGATTTGCCTTTGCACTTGGTTTTGGTGAGCGTCACCTGTGTTTTCAGATCGCGCTCTTCCACTTGTCCCTGCTGCCCTGAAGCCACATCCCTCCTGCCCAGGGAAGCTGGCACAGAAACCCTGCCAGCAGCACCAGTGCTTTTACGTGCATGAGCATCAGGCACGTGCTGACCTGCAGAGGCCTTGCCACTGTGGGCCACCCGGGCCTCCTCTGATCTTGCCATCGTCGCTGCACCCAGCCTGTGTTCCCAGTGCCACTGTGCCGCTGTCTGCTGGCTGGGTCGGTGGCTCCCAGTGAAAACCTTGTCCGGGTCCTTACTCAAAAGGTACCTCTTTGTCTCCTTCCCAGCTGTGGCATTGGCTGCAGGGCTGTGTGGGGCATGCCTCCTGCTCTGCACACTGGTGGCTTTCCCCTGCTCACCAGGGATGCCCCGAGTAGATGGGACAAGCTGTCGGTGTCTGCTGGTTGCAGTGCTGCTGGCCTTTCCCCTGCCCTGGGCAGAAGCTGCAGAGGCTGCTGCTGGCAGAGGCGGGAGCTTGCAGCCAGTGCTGGCAGCTCCTGGTGCCCGAGCTGCGTGCACCTTCTGTGGTGCTGCTGCCTGCCTTGCTGGCAGACGGGCTGTCTCCTCGCGCCTCACCCTGACGGAGGGCACTGCCACCCTGCATGCTGGGCTGTCCGTCTGCAAGAGAAGGCGAGGAGAGAGGCTGCGTGACTGTGGCCCTTCGCCCGTGCCCCCGTGTCCCAGCTGGAAAAGCCCCTGTGCCGGCTCCCCTGCCAGCCCCCAGGGCAGCACTCGGCCCCACAGGGAGTTGCCGCTGGGCTCCCAGAGCTGGCTGGGGAGCGCACTGCTCCGGCCATGGCCCACAGTGACTCCTGGGAGCATCCCCAGCATGCCCGGGCTGCCTGCAGGCACGGCTTGGGGGGCTCAGCTTGCTATGTGACCGGGCCCTCCCGTCCCCTCCTGCAGCTCCCGCCTGCCTGTCGGCAGCTCCTGGACTTGGGAAGACGTTTGTCCCAGGCTCCCTCGGGCTCCCTACCTGTGCGCGTTGGCTCCCAGCGGCCTGAGAGCTCTGTGGGCAGGGGAGCGGTGGCAGCCTGTTCCCATGGGGGGACAAAGCCTGTCCCTGGCTGTCCTGCGGCACTGCCAGCGGCCGCCTGTGGCCCATCTGCGGGCAGGAGGAGTCGTCAAGGAAGGGAGGCAGCTGCCTTGGCACAGCAGCCCCCACAGTGGCGGCAAGGCTGGCCCTGGCACCAAGGCAGCTCCGCGTGGCCCCGTCCCACCACCGGCCTCCTCGTCCTGCCCCGTCCCTCAGCTGGTGCCGGGTCTGCAGGCCCGGCAGCCTGCTGATGGGCCGGAGGTGGGCGTTTGCCTCCTCATCCGTGGGAATCTTCGGCAGCGCCTGCCGACGACCGGCCATGGTCACCCAGGGGAGATGCTGCCTCCTGAGGGAGTGGCTCTCCTGGGAGTGGGCACCCCAGGGCTCTGGCTCCTTAAATACCCACGGGGTCACTGTGGGGACCCGCATCACAATGACCTCTGGGCACAGTGCGCCGCCTGCATCACAAAGCCCTGGCAATGCTGTGGAGCCTGGCGGGGACTGGCTGGGGCTGGCTGGAACCGGCTGTGCCCGGTGTGGGGCAGCCCTGCTTGCCCCTCACAGAGGCCCCAGCAGGCCCGAGGCCGAACCTGCCCCATCCCCCCGGTGCCAGCAGCCTCTGCAGAGCTCAGTCCTGTGTGCGTGCAGCAGCTCTGGGTGCCACCGCCCGGGGCCTTGTCCCCAGGCATGGCTCCCACACAGGGCGCCCAGGCCTGGGGACGCTCCGGTGCCCGCCTACAGCAACGCAGGGGAGGCCCGCAGGCCTGTGCCCAGAGGCCACTGGCCACGCTGAGCTGCTCCCCGCAGTCGCCATGGGCCGCGGGGTGACCAGCCCTCTCCCCAGCCGGCTCTGGGAGGTCCCTCCCAGGCTGCTCTTCTTCAGTGCCTTTCCTCCAGAGGTGGAGCGGGCAAGGGCTCACACCCACAGCCAGGACGAGGGAGCAGGGCTGCCTCCCTGGGGCTGACGGTCTGTGCTCCCTTTCGAGCTGGAACGAAAAGAAAAGCTGCCTTTGTTCCCAGTTACAACACAGAGAAACACCTGTGTCTCATGCACATGCCTGCACCTTTTCTGACAGAAAGTGGCTTTGGGGCACAATGGAAACTGCTGGGGAGAACAAAAAAACCCACTAAAATAAACGCTGCTCAGCTGATGTTGGAGACCTTGATATTAGGCACCCAGACTTGTTCTCCTCCCTGCAGTTGTCACTCCCGGACCAGGAATTGCTTGCTAGTGGGTGAATCTGACAGCAGCAGCTCCCAGGCAGAGCTGGGAGCAGCTCCTGGGGACATCTTTAGGCTTCACAGCAGTGTTTGCTGCCCCAGCACGGGTCCCCTGCCCCCTGCAGAGACCAGGCGGGAGGCTGGAGGGAAGAGTCCCACCAACAGCTTTGGCCTCCAGGCTGGAGAACCCTGTCCCAGGCTCAGGCACCGCTGCCTCCGGGCTCCCCTACCCCATCCTGGGGCAATAAGGCAACTCTCTTCCTTCTACAGAACACCACTCAAAGCTTAAGGGGAGGAGGAAATGCCTATTTCCTCCCTAATGCAGGTTTCCCCCAGGCCTAGAGGTTGCTGCTCTCTTCTGCTCGGCTGGGAGAGGGGTTGGAGCCTTTCTCCACCTCTCCTTGACTGCCTTTCTCCTGGGCTGGGCTGGAGGGTGGGGAGTCCAAGTGCCTCCAGTGCCGAGTGCCTGCCAAGGAGCAGACGCTCTCAGCAAAGCAGACGGCAACCACAGGTGCTGTTTCCCAGAGGACCTCTTGAAAGGAGCCTGCAGCAGGACCTGGCAGCCGGGAGACCCAGCACTGCGTGCCTCTTATCACGGCCGATTTTGTCGCTTGCATCCTGCTGCCACTCTCTCCCTCACGAGCATGAGCAGGCAAACCCCTGCCCTGCAGCCGGATGTCTGTCCTGCTCCCCCGCTCTGGAGACCTGCCGCCCTGGGTGCCCCGAAGGAGAGGGTCGCTGCTGCTCTCAGCGGTGTCAATCGCTGCCCGTACCTGGGGTTGCTGTCGGTCCTTCCCCACAGACCAGGCTCCCCACGCCGCCCACTCTGCCTTTGCTTGCTCGAGCTGCTCTTGCCACTTGGGCCTCACTTGCTCCCACTCTGCAGGCAGCTGCCAGACCTCCTGGAGGGGATGGCAAGGCAGCAGAAGGCAGGATTAGTCTCAGCGCCTGGAATGGGTGTCCTTCGGGTCTGACCCGTGTTGCCGCCCCTTGCCTCAGCTGGTCGGTTGGCAGGGCTTTGCCCCTAACAGATCGGGGGCTCTAGGGTCATTCTAGGCTCCTGGCAAACACAGCTGCGACCAAAGCCCTCCACTGTGAACAGCCGAGAAAGGACTTGGGCATCTCCCATAGCCCCTGGGCCAGGAGAAAGTGTTTTGTGACAATGCAGGGGGCAAGGAAGATCTGAAGGAGGTGACAGACAGCTGACAAGGAGCGCACGTCCAGGGGTCCTTTCAGGCTGGCTCTGCACAAAGAGGCTTTTGCCGAGTCCCCAGCAGCACGGTAGCTACAGCAAGGCACGCACCTGCAGCGCTTTCTGGCAGTCGTCTGAGGATGGGAGTGTAGAGGTGGGTTTGGCTGGAGAAGCCGGCTCCTGCCTGCCTGCCTTGCCTGCCTCCTTCATCCTGGGGGAGCTGCCTGGACGTGGGGGGAGTGCACTGCAAAGAGGCACCAGGAGCAGTCAGCATGAGCACGGGGCAGTTTGCTCTCCCACTTTCGCCTGGTACCAAAGCTCCCCAGGCTGGCAGAAGCAGCACGCGAGGTGGGGCCATTTCTGCTGGCAGCGGGGAGCCTTCCCTGAACCCCCTCAGATGGACGGGGGAGGACTGCACCTCAGCTCTTGCCTAAGGGAACCACAGGGACGTGGGGTGCACTCAGCATCCACCACCTTCCCCAGTGAGGGGCCCACAACAGGGGAAACAAGCACATAAGAGCCATGCGGCACGTGTCAGGGACCTTGCCGCGTCCCTGCAGCTGGAGTGTCCGGAGGGGATGTCTCTCCTCCACGGGTGCAGGATCCCTTGCATCCCTGCCCACCAGGGTCTCACCTCTCAGAAGTCTTCTTGCCCAAGTCTTTCTGTCTTGTGCCTGGCCCCTGACTTGGCAGTGCAGGAAGGGAAAGCTTCCTCCGTCTCTGCAGCAGCTTGCCAGGATGCGCCTCTGCACCTGGCAAAGGAGGAAACTCAGCAGAACAGCCCCCTGGGGAGTGCCTTTTGACGGAGCTGTGGTCACCCAGCACGGGGCAGGGCCTCAGCTGGGCAGCAGAGACCTGTTCCCATACCTTGTCTGAGCCTGGACTTTGCTGCAGCCTTCTTGGCCCAGGCGGACAAAGCCTTGGCCACTGCTCTGCTGACCACCGTAAAGCGAAACCTGGGCAGGAAATGATGACACAGGCTTGAAGAAGGGTGACCCCTACCCTCTTGCAGCTTCCCAGCACTAATCCTCACGACTCTCGTGTGAGGCATGGCACCTCTTTTCCTTGTGGCCATGCAGCCACGCATGGGTTTTATTAGCAATCTCCCCCCGACACCAGACGGCGTAGCTTAAAGCCCTCCCTGTGTGCAGCTGGCTCTCTCTGATGGGAGTGACGGGCCGGCTGGGCATGAGAAACGCAGTGATGCTGCCCGGCCACTCCAGGAGAACACACGCGTAACCCCAGCTCATCGTAAGTTAACCAGAAACCAGCCCCTTCAGGTCAGGCCCCCTCCCAGACTCAACGCGCAATGCCAAGCCCCAGCAAGGCGCACTCCTGATCAGGAGCTGGGAATCCGCCCGCTCGGTCAGTCGAGGGCTGCAGAGGAAACGCACTCACCTGGGGAAGGCGTGCGCAGGAGCAGCCTGCATCCCCCAAGTGCTGGTTGCTCCACCGGAGACAGCTGCACCGGGCATCCACAGCCTCTGTAAAGTGACACAGAGCTGCTAGAAGGTTTCCAAGGCACTTTGCTCTTGGCTCCCAAAGGAAGCAGACCTGTCTCCTGCTCCAAAAGGAAGCCACTTCTCAAACCCCTCCTCCAAATCTTCCGCCGTGAACATGAGCCCTTGCTCTGCTCTGGAGAAGCTGCACGGCAAACACTGAGACTGTGCAGTAACGCTGCCAGTCTTTCTGTAGGGCAAGAACTCAGAAGCTCAGAATAAAACTTCTTTTCCAATGGAGAACTCAGCGTGGGCGAGCACGTGGAAAGGTGTCGGACTGGCCTGCCACGTGCAGGCTGCCCAACGACCATCGGGTTGCTCACCCTTCAAGAGGCTTCCCAAAGTCACTGCATCACCCTCAAAGCCTGAGCAACTCGCAGCGTTGAGCGGCGCCATCCAGCTGGCCTTGCTCTCCAGCCCTGTGACGCAGTCGCAATAGAATCGCATGCACAGGACGTTGTCGGTGAAGGACAGAACGCCAATGTCCTTGAAGGCGAAGGCGAGGCGCTGCCTGTTCCTCAGTTGGAAAGAGTGCAAGAGTATGGTCTCTTGCACACAGCTCTGCACCACGTGCCATGGGAAGGAAGTGGCTCGTGACAGCCACCTGTAGTTCAGCGGCTCGATCTTGACATCCTCGGCAAGGAGGAGGAACATCGTCACTGGCAGAGCGGGCTGAATTTCTATGTAAAATTAGAAACAAAATGCCAGAGAAAAGGTCGTTTAAGGAAACGGCTCTTGGGGAGTGGTTACCTTGGGAGGAGCTCAAGCTGTCCGCCTAACTTTGGAGGGAATTCTCTCCAGAGAAATTCCGAAGTCCTCATTTCTCTGCGCCCTTTCTGAAGGGCAGAGAGCATGCACCCCAGTCCCAAACAGGGCGCGGGAAAGCGGAGGGCGGCCGTTGCCTTCTCACCAGGAATAACCTCTGTGAGGAACGCGAGCTCCCGCAGAGATAACTCACCAATGTCCAGCTGGGAGACAGGTCTTCAAACCGCGTACACCTCTTCCTCACCTTGGAATCGCTCTTGGACCGTAGCAAAGGTCCCGAGTCCTGTGACCAGGACCCCTGCCCAGGAAAACGGCACAAAGGCTGACCACAGGGAAGAGCGAAACTCTATCACGTGCCAAATGCTTTCTCAGACTAGATCTGGGCATGCTTTCGCTCCTGGTTGACCACGAAGCAAGAGCAGGAGAGCAGCTGTGGGACTCCCTGAGAGAGGCCCGCTGTGAATCCCCCGCGGGAGGAGCAGCAGCGCTTCACCTTTCTCGGCCTTGGCCATCGGGCTGGGTGAGGGTGAGCTTTTCAGCGGCTGCGGGTCTCGGTCACAGAGTGCAGCGAGGGTGAGGGCAGGCAGAGATCAGGCAGGAGAGGTTGTGGTCACTGAGGACATCCCCAGGGAAACAGGAACTCTCCAGGGACACACTGGGGACACCAGGACACAGGCAGGGACAATATTATGACGTTAGGGACTTCTGGGGGGACACCAGGACTCCCAAAGGGATGTCACTGGGACATTAAAGACACCCACCGGGACACACTGGGACACAAGAACACACGGGGAGACACCACGGCGATATATAGAATGGCCTGGTAATATCTGGACCCCTCCAGGGACACCACTGTGACATTAGGAATTTCCCAGGGACGCCCCCTGGGACATCAGGGACCACCCCCTCACCTTCCCCGGGGACACCAGGACCCCTCCAGGGACAGCACTGGGACATTAAGGACCCCCCTTTAACACAAGCCCTACCCCAGGGACAATGCAGGGGCATTAAGGACTCCTCCCAGGACACCAGGACCCTCACAGGACCAGAAACGCACAAGGGACATACTGGGGACACAAGGACACTCCTGGGGACATCCCTGGGACATCAGGGACAGCACGACTGCCCCAGTGACACCACAAGGACATCAAGGACCCCCACAGGGACACCTTGCAACACAAGGACATACTGGGAGACACCACTGGGACATCATTAGAATAGCCTTTAGGACATCAGGACCCCTCCAGGGACACCCCTGTGACACTAGGAATTCCCCAGGAACCCCGCCCCGGGACATAACAGACTACCCACTCACCTCCCTGGGGACACCAGGACCACCCCCAGGGACACCCCACAACGCCCCAGGGACGCGCTGGGACACCAGGACACCACCACCACCCCCGGGACACCATTAGGACATCAGGGACATCCCTAGAACCTTAACCACTAGAACGTTAAGGACTCCCAGAAGGACATATTAGGTCACATGCACCCCCTGACAGACACCACTGGGACAGCTAGAATGGACTGGGGACATCAGGACGCCTCCAGGGACACCGCTGCGACATTAATGACCCCCACCAGGGACACATTGTGATACACAAGGACCCACTGACACACCACTGGGACATGTAGAACGGCCTGGGGATACCAGGACCACCCCAGCGACAACACTGGGACATACAGGACCCCCCTGGAAACACATGACCTGCAACCAGGGAAACTGCAGGGGCATTAGGAACTCCCCCTGGGACACCAGGACCCCCACAGGACACACTGGGGCACCCGAATGCCTATAGGGACACCTGAGAACACTAGGACATCCCTGGAGACATCCCTGGGACACCAGGGACACTCCCGGGGACATTAGGACCCTCCCAGGGACACCCTAGTGACATTAGGGACATCTTGGAAGCAGAAGGACCCTCCGCAGAGCACTCCTGGGACATCAGGATCCCCCCAAGGGGACCCTCCAGCAGGTCATTCTCAGTTATCACGCAGAAGCTCCCCCTCGATGGAAGTCCTTAGCAGCAGGGCAGCCCTCAGATCTGCACTGTCAAGGAAACGGAGGCCCAGAAACAGACCCCCCATCCCAAAATGGGAGGACCCCCTCCCCACATGACACGTGATAGCTTAACATTATGCTAGGGGCCAACCAATGTCCTCCTTTTTCTTCTAGTGCCGTGACGACCATGGGTGGTACATGGACGGTCACCTTCTGCCCCATGGTGAACTTAGGGGCCTCCTGCATCAGTAGCACAGGTGCTGCTCCTGCTTTAAGGCATCCAGGCCATCCTGAGCTCACCTCATCCAGCTCTTTGCAGGAGTAAGCTACAGCCCGCCCCTGAGGCCCTAAACAATGCGCCAGAACTCCAAAGGCAATACCTTTTCCCTCACGCTTAAAAAGTGCACAGGTCTTTGTCACATCAGGTAATCCCCACGCGGGGGCCTCCACCAGAGCTCACTTTTCTTCAGACGCTTGAAAGTGGCTTTACCCTCCTCTGTCCCGCCAATAGACCCATGGCAGGAGGTTTTCGGTAGCTCGTACTGAGCTTTCACAAATAAAACACAATTGCCTCCCCAAAGCCCACACCATCCGACCACCCCGAGAAATCCTCGTAGTTCCTTGAGAGCCTGAGGCTCCGCGAGGCAGCGAATAGCCTCCTTCTGTTGGGATCCCAACTGTCTCTGGCCTTCCAGCACTTCAAACCCCAAACGTGGAAGTGACTCCTCGATAATTCCATATCCACTAGTTCCCAAGACATTTAGAAGGCTTATCGTCAGGGAAAGACACAGCTCCCAAGTCCCTGCCGCAACCACAATATCATCCTATGATCGCAGAACTCTTCCCTGATCATTTTCTGTTCTCCAAATGTCAAACTGCTTTGCCAACTGATTCCCAAAGATTGTCGGGATATTTTGAAAGCCTTGTGGTACAACCGCCTAAGTGTATTGCATTTTCCTTCCCGTTTCTGGGTTTGCGCATTCACAAGCAAAAGGCTTCTGACTGTCAGTGCCCCGGGGAACACAGAAAAAGGCATCCTTCACATCAAAACCTGTACACCATCCCTGTTCCCCTGTAAGGGTGGTTTCATATCTGTATGGATGTGCTACTACAGGATAAATACCTTGAGGTATGTGATTTGTTGCTCTTAAATCCTGCACCAATCGGCAATCTTGACCCTTGGCCTTTTTCACTGGCAAAACAGGGGTGCTGGATTTCAACGCACACCCCACCAACAGGTTGTACTTCAAGAATTTCTGAATTATCGCTACCGACCCATTCCTAGCTTCCAGCTTCAGGCGATACTGTTTCCTTCTCAGCGGGGATGATCCAGGCTTTAAGTCAATCCTCACAGGTTTTGACCTGTGGGGTTTTCCAGGAACCTCTCCGGCTCGTACAATAGGAATCACAGCATCTCTGACCTCCGGGCGTATCTTTCCCCTTTCAAGGCAGCATAGCCTGTAACAACAAAGCTGCTGCCTCTCGACACAAACAGTTTCTGGAATTAAGATTTCTATTTCCTCGTTTTAAAATCAGATTTCTGCTTCCAATTTTTTGGAGTAGATCTCTCCCCAAACAATGCTTTGGGAAAATTTGGCTAATATAAAAACTGATGAGGAACCCACTGTTTTCCCAGCTTCACTGCTAAGGGTTTCAAAAATGGCCAAGTTTCATGGGTCCCTGCCATACCAGCAATGCTTATATCCTTACTGCTTAGTTCCCCTCTAAAGTCTTCTGAACAGAGGAAGTAGCCCCAGGATCTGCCCAAAGCTCAACTTCTTCACTTCCCAGCTCCGCTTTAACGAGAGGCTCCTCTGGGGAGAGACTCCTCCGCTCCCCCTCATTCCTCGCTTACTGGGAGCAAGGGGGCAGAGGGGCTCCAATCCTTAAGCAGACGGTCTTCTTCTGAACGCCCATCCCTTTTGCACTGTGCACACTGATTATCAGCCAACCGAGGGCTGGGCCGGAGTCCCCCTCTCGGGCTCTGCCCCATCCTCAGGCCCTTGCCCTCACCCTACCATTTTACTCTGATACCGCCAACAAGCAACAATTTACTCTTCCCTTTCGACTCTCTCTATGACGATCTGCAATCCAAGCAACATCCAACAGCTTTCCCCTATCTCGAGCAATCACTTCCTTGTAACTTCTGTAACTTTCTTCTAATACCATCCCAGGATTGGCCCACCAATAGAGGGGCCAATTGATCTCATCCCTCTTAAGATGCAGGGTCAGCACTTGTAGAGTTGCGGGCTACCTCCTTCATTCTGTTCTGCAGTCCTGTGGGGGGCTCTTGGCTATCGTGCCTAGCCTCGTACCATTCGGACATGGTTATTGCCTTAGCCACAGCATTTTGAATGCCAAATATAATCCCTTTCTGATACCGAGTCCAAAGCTGCCTGGGTCTGTTAACAGGCAGGTCCCAGTTTGGACCAACGGAGGGGAAATGATGCTCCACAGTTCCTGTTTTAACCTCGGCTTCCACATGTATTCTAGCGGCTTGACAAATCATCTCCTTCTCCCTACTATCAAACAAAACCTGCAGTATTGCCCCTATATCCTTACACTCTGGATCATCCTGTGTTTTAGCCATCATTATTTCAAAAACACCAGCCGCCTTCTCAGGGTCGTCTCGGTAATTTCCTGCGGTTGCTTTGCAATTCTTCAACTCTGTTACAGAAAACGGGACCGTCACCGTAATGGGTCCTTCATTTCCCACAGCCTGGCGCAGGGGAGCCTGTGTCACTTCCCCTGGTTTGGCCCGCTCCCACCCTGCGGCTGGGCTAAAACCTTCTGCCCCACTAAATCGCTCTCCCTCTTCACAGCCACTTTCCCTGCCACCAGCCTCGTCAGCTCGCCTGCCACCACTTTCTCTTACCCTGCTCATATCACTAGTATCAGCATCAGAACTCTCTCCCAGTCTCTGCTGGGCTCCAACCATTAACTCCAAACCGTCGTCTCTAAACCTCCTTCTTTCTTGTAGTCATTACAATTTTAAACGCCTCTGTCTGATACTACAAGCAGAGCAGACCCTTTTCAACAACCTCTTCTTATCCTTTTCCAAAGCCAAAAGAAAAGGATCTCAGGGAGGTAAATTTATACCACGCTGGTTTTGCCATTCAGAATGGGTCTTTACAGTGGAAAAAGATCAGCATACCAAACTCTGTCCCTTTTCCTTTCTTGCCTTCAAAACAACATCAGCTGTAACATCGTACAATAATGCAAACTGCCATTTTCCCCCATCGCCCAGTTTCTACAGAGACCACCCCTGAGTACAGTATTGCACTAGGGTGCTTTTAGTTACATTTCCCTCAGAACTACCCCTTAATTCTTCCCAGTGTCCCAAAACACATCCCAGTGGAGACTGCTGTAAAATACCACGGCCGTGTACACTGACCGGGGCCCACTTTCTTTTAGCATCCTGAACACTTTATCATATACATGTATAGAAGTATTTTCAGATGTTCAGAGTGCACTCTACTAGACACACACACACCCCCCATTAATATACTCGAGTATGTCAGGCAGAAATTTTACCAGAGACATTGATTCCAGGAGAGCCCTCAATAACCCAGCCCAGCAGGGCTTTTGCCTCTGCTTAGGGGCAGGTATCCCAGACCACAAGGAATGCCTGACATCTTACCAGGGGAACGTTGCTTTGGAGTCGTTGGTCCGGGAATCAGAGGTCTTCCCCAAGAGTCCCTCAGTGCCGGCTGGAATTGCTGCGATTCACAGCTCCACCGACGCTCAAGAGCAGAGTCTCACCTGGGTCACCAGAAAATGATACCGTAAAGGCGGTCACGGTGAAAAACCCTCTCAGACCTGATGTGAAGTTTCAGAAGGCAGGCATTCTTTATGGCAGCGCTGGGAGCACGGGGGAGTGTCACCTCTGAGCACGCTCACCAAGTTACTCGAGGGTCCGCATTACATACAGCAGAGTACTTGCACGCTCATAGTGCATCACACACGCACACTCTACCGACTTGTCTCCTCTTGTGGCCAGAACTTCCCCGCTCAGAGGCTTTTTTGTGCATCACTCAAGAGAATGAAGTTCTTTTCCCCATCCGCTCTTTGTTCCGTGCCCTTCCCAAGGCTGACTCCCCAGATCAGTCATCCCTTTGTTCATCACTTCCAACAACTTTAGAGAGGTAGCTTAGCTAAACTTTGTGCCTAGATTTCTTTCACATAGAGCCAAACACGGTATTAGAGCTTGGAAACTGGGGAGTTTAGACATCTGGTCCCGTTGCTGAGCCAGCAACCTTCCCTGAACAGATTCCTTGGACAGAAAGGTATATACAGTGCTATCTATACAGTGCCATCAAAACCTTCCCCTACATACCATGGCTGTCCCTCAAACCCTTCCATCCAGCACCCCAGTCAGGCCTAAAAGCCTCCCCATTGCCCCCATCCCATTCCCAATTTCTTCCCTCAAGCCACCCCCCACCCCGCACCCCAGCTCATTTCTAAAATCCTCCCCCGTGCCTCTCGGACTGTCCCCAAACTATTTCCCCTGTGCCCCCAACCCCAGCAGTCCATCTATACAATCCTTCCCCCACCCCCCTCCTTTGCCCCCACAACCTTCCCCCTGTACCCCCATCCCACCCTGAGAACCTTCCTCAACACCCCAACCACCCCCCTCCGTCGGGCCCTGCAGTGATTCCACTTGCCCCCAGTCTGGCCCTAACATCCTTCCCCTCACTCCCGTCCTGTCCCTAAAGCCCTTCCCCCCAGACCCTCATGGCCATTCCTAGACTCCTTTCCCCCGACCCCACACTTTCTCCCGTCACTATTTCTCCCCAGCCCCTGCCGGTCATGCCCTACACTCCTTCCCACAGCCCCCCCCTCCACTCTGTCCCTAAAATCGTTCCCCTGCCCCCCGTCAGCCCCTAAAACCCTCCCTGGAACCCCCCTCTCACTACCTACAGGCCTCCCCCGACCCCCTCGGTCCGTCACTAAATCCATCCCCCCCCCCCCCCCCGCCCCCCCAGGCCTGCTAGAGACTCCTTCCCCCCACCCCCCGGTCCGTCCCTGAAATCTCTCCCCCGGCCCCACGGTCTGTCCCCAACAGCCCCCCCGGCCCCAGCAGGGCTGGCTCTTTACCACCGCGGTGGGAAAGGCGCTCAGGTTCTGCCAAGCATCTCTGCAGCTGCTGCTGTTTGAGGTCACCCTCAGAGGGAGCGGAGGACAGGACAGCCAGTGCCACCAGGGCTCAGCTGCTGGGAGCCCCAGCTTGTGTGGCATCGGGTGGGCCTCCCGCCACGGCCCAGCACAGCCTGCAGGTCCCCTCCGTCGAAAAGTCACCTCCTCTGGGCCATGGCCGCTCTGACAGGGCTCTTCCCAAAGCAGCCAACTCTGTTCCTCATGCCTACCGTCAGGCACAGGGGACGCTCACCTGAGAGCAGCTCCTGGCTGCACTGTGAGGGGGGGGCGAGGCCCGGCAGGAGGCCTCATAGCCCTGGGCACAGGATCCCTCTGAATTCAGCTGTTCCATTGCCTCAGGCAGCCAACACAGAAAATGGTGCCGCAAGGCATGCGGTGCCACGGTTGGAAACTCCAGGGCCAAGCGAGAAGGGGGGAAACTGTCAGCCCGCTTGGTCCTTGATGTCAGAAAGAGCTTCCTTGCCTGGTTTCTTACACGTTGCAACTCTCAGCTACACCACACGCTTGAGGTTTTTCTAGGCTTCTCTCAGG
The DNA here is from genome assembly GCF_963210335.1 of Falco punctatus. Taxonomy (NCBI): domain Eukaryota; kingdom Metazoa; phylum Chordata; class Aves; order Falconiformes; family Falconidae; genus Falco; species Falco punctatus. Next base: position 622,750 of record NC_137582.1, read on the forward strand.
GAAGGAAAAGGATGCCCAACTGCATGCATGCGTGTAATCACTAGAGCGTTTTGGAGTTTCAACTGTGAAAAATTACATTTCAAAAGAGAATCAAAATGACACCCATTACCACCCAAGGTTCACGCCAGATGTTCTCCATAAAGGAGGACAGAGAAAGGTGTGGCTACATCGCCCACAGAACGCTAGAATCATTTCAGCTAGCAGGCACCCTGGAAGGTCTCCCATGCCTCCTCATGTTCTAAACAGCCACAGTGAAGGAAAGGCTCCACGGAAGGAAAATCCTTTTCTCGTCACAGCTAGGGGTGCCACCGAGGCACTTCCTGGGTCCCAGTGTTACAGAAAGAAGTTTGAAGCACTCTCCTCCAGAACTGATTCTCTTCTAAGAACAACCAAAGGTCAGGGAAATGCACAAGTGGAAAGACGCCTGAGACAAAGACATAAATGCACATACACGTAACAGTTTACTATGAGCTTTGCTTCCTCAGGAAGCAATGTTCAAGTATCCTCATCAGTCTTCCTCCCCATCTTTATCCAATCTTCCCTATTTCTGTTTCAAACGTCTGTAGAAACCTATTTCAGTTTATTCTGAGAGGTTTGTTGTGCACCTCATTTCGTTCGTAGCATGGTCCTGCTGCCCTGCTAATATGTCAAAATGTCAAGAACCAACTCAGACGGAGCCCCCAGACGTCTGGCCAACAGCTAAACCACCTAAGGTCTGGCTTTTCTCACCAAAACAGCTACTCTCAGGACCAGGTCTTAAAAACGGAGGGCTTTAAAAACAAGTGGCTCATGTAGGTGCTCCTACGCCCCCCTGCCATGGGCAGGTTCCTCGTGAGACCAGGGTGCTGCGGGGTGGTGCAGCGCAAGCATTAGTTAAACCAGACCAGGTTTACGATGCAAAGGAAATGGTCAAAGTCCTCGGTCTGAATGGCAGAGAGGCACCTGGAAGTCAGCTAGAGGCAAGTTCAGGCCAGAGTGCCGGCTTGCTGCCAGCACCAGCCCAGGGCTCTCCCGAGCAAGTGCCAGGACACCCTGAGGACAGAGGTTGACTCCAATAACAGGCCCTGGGAGCAAGGGCAGCAGAGGCCCCAGCTGGTCAGCAGCTGGAGCGCCAGAGGCACGGGCAGAGGCCCAAGGCGTGGGCTCTGCTTGGCATGGAGAAGAAGGAGCACAGGGGCTCTCCAGCTCTGCCTGCCGGCATGGGCCTTGCCTGCACACGTCTTTCTCCCAGGATGGACCAGGCACAGACAGCCACTGGGGGAACGTGCTCAGCTTTTATTGCTCTCAGAACGTGTCCAGGGTGGAGCAGAGTCTGGCCCCACAATGTCCTCATGGCAGCTGAACGTGTTGGGCGCCGTCCATGCACCCATGCCTCGCGTGCCTCCCTGTGCCACAGCCTCTGGGTACCGCACAGGATCAGGGCCAGCTGCCATCTCTGGGGACCCCTTTGCCAGCACGGCGCTGCTGCTCTTGCTGTGGCCTGATGCAAGAAGGGCAGAACGCCTTGCGCAGAGCCCTGAGTGCCCTGCGGAAGAGGGAGGGCCGTCGCCGTCGAGCTGGGGCATGCGGGAGGGCAGCCACGCCTGTGGAAGGAAGACAAGTGTAGGCAGGGGGCTGGGCAGGTACCGGGCAAGATCCTGCCTGCTCCCCGCCACCGAGAGCTTTCCCCAGGGAGTGGTGGCCAGGGAACGGCCAGCCCCCATGCACGCAGTCCTTCTGCTTTGGCCTGGGTGCACATTGCCGGGACGGCTGGGCTAAGCCTTCCCTTGCCGGGCCAGCGCTACACTCGGGGATGTACCTGGCTCATCCTCGGGCTCATCCCTGGCCTTGGAGCAGGGCCACGTGTTATCGCTCTGCTCAGGGGCTGGCTGCCCCACCTGGAAACCACCACGGGGGTCCTGGAACAGCTCCAGGAATGAGGGGCTGGCCATAATGCTGTGGGTGGCGATGTCTTCCCCTTGGCACAGCTCTTTGCCACTGTCGTCTTCCCGCTTGTCCTCCTCTAGGGCTGAGTGCCCTGGCGCATCCTATAAAAACATTAACAGCCAAAGGAGATCTAAGCATCCGTTATTGGCTACCGGGGAAAGACAGGCGCTTAGGGACACGCTTTAGTGGTAGACTACGCAGTGCCGTGTGTCAGGTTGGTTAGGTTTATGGTCCCTGCAGCCAGAGGAGGGCTGTGTATCACCTCTGTGCTGGGAGGCCACTTGCACGTGGAGAGCAAGAGCACAGGCAGGGGATGGAGGGGATGTCAGCGGGCTGACACGGACAGCACCAGCCATCTCCCTGCTGCACATGGCCTGGACACTGCACCTGCCTGCAGTAGCTCGTGGTGCTCAGTGCTGGTCACGCGCCCCTGGCTCACCTGGTGCCAAGAGTCCCAGGACAAGGGAGACCACGTGGAATCTGTTTCATCTTCCCCTGCTCGGTCAAGGTGGGGTGCGGCAGCATCATCCAGAGAGATCTGAGGCAGCAATGAAGCCAGATCTTCCTCGTGCGCTGCTGGGGAGAAAATGGCTGTGCTGGGCTCTCCTTGATGGTCTCCAGACATGGCAGAAGCCGTGTGTTCTCCATCCTCACATTCCTCTTGCACAAGAGAGGCTGTGCTGGGCTCTCCTTGATGGTCTCCAGACATGGCAGAAGCCATGTGTTCCCCATCCTCACATTCCTCTTGCACAAGAGAGGCTGTGCTGGGCTCTCCTTGATGGTCTCCAGACACGGCAGAGGCCATGTGTTCTCCATCCTCACATTCCTCTTGCACAAGAGAGGCTGTGCTGGGCTCTCCTTGATGGTCTCCAGACACGGCAGAGGCCATGTGTTCTCCATCCTCACATTCCTCTTGCACGAGAGAGGCTGTGCTGGGCTCTCCTTGATGGTCTCCAGACATGGCAGAGGCCATGTGTTCTCCATCCTCACATTCCTCTTGCACGAGAGAGGCTGTGCTGGGCTCTCCTTGATGGTCTCCAGACATGGCAGAGGCCATGTGTTCTCCATCCTCACATTCCTCTTGCACGAGAGAGGCTGTGCTGGGCTCTCCTGGAGGCTTTCCAGGCAAGGAAGACTCGCTGTCCTGAGTTGCTGAAGGTGGTCTCGGTGCCATCACCACATGCATGGTTTGTGCTGGGTCCCAGTGTTCTGCCAGTTGCTGACCGAGTCCCTGGATCGCAGCCACAGCCTCGTTCAGGACCCCACTCATTTTACACTGGTCTGTGTCCTGCAGAGCCATGTTGTAGGCTGCGGGGCTGTGTGGAGCAGCCGCCTGGCTCTCTGCCTGGGCTGCTGTGGGCTGCTCACTGAGGAGAGGAGATTCCTGTGCCTTTGCCACCTCTTTTCCTATGAGAGTTAGAGGTGCACAGTGCCCCTCTTCCTCAGGAGCGGTTGCCAGAGAAACAGCTGCTGGCTCAGCATCCATGGGTTCCTCTGGGATAGGGGACATGCTCTGCAGGTCTCTAGCTGTGTCTGCTGCTGCCCCTCTGCCTACACTGCTCAGCCAGCAGGGCCCATCCTGGGGAACAGCGTGGGGGTCCTGGAAGAGCTCCAGGAATGAGGGGTTGACCCAGATGCTGTGAATGGTGATGCCCTCTTCTTGGGGCAGCTCATTGTCTTCTCTCCAGTCTTTTTCCTTTGGCAGGGACCCTGGGCTGTTCCGTGGCCTTGCTGCCCTTGCCCAGTTCTTCTTGGGGACACGAGCCGCTGCGCTTGCATGACTGCCTGTCCTGCTGTGCTGGGCTTTCTGATCCTCCGTCTTCACTGATGGGATGGCCACATGCTCCTGAAGAGCCTTGTGGTGCTCCCGCAGCGATTTGCCTTTGCACTTGGTTTTGGTGAGCGTCACCTGTGTTTTCAGATCGCGCTCTTCCACTTGTCCCTGCTGCCCTGAAGCCACATCCCTCCTGCCCAGGGAAGCTGGCACAGAAACCCTGCCAGCAGCACCAGTGCTTTTACGTGCATGAGCATCAGGCACGTGCTGACCTGCAGGGGCCTTGCCACTGTGGGCCACCCGGGCCTCCTCTGATCTTGCCATCTTCGCCGCACCCAGCCTGTGTTCCCAGTGCCACTGTGCCGCTGCCTGCTGGCTGGGTCGGTGGCTCCCAGTGAAAACCTTGTCCGGGTCCTTACTCAAAAGGTACCTCTTTGTCTCCTTCCCAGCTGTGGCATTGGCTGCAGGGCTGTGTGGGGCATGCCTCCTGCTCTGCACACTGGTGGCTTTCCCCTGCTCACCAGGGATGCCCCGAGTAGATGGGACAAGCTGTCGGTGTCTGCTGGTTGCAGTGCTGCTGGCCTTTCCCCTGCCCTGGGCAGAAGCTGCAGAGGCTGCTGCTGGCAGAGGCGGGAGCTTGCAGCCAGTGCTGGCAGCTCCTGGTGCCCGAGCTGCGTGCACCTTCTGTGGTGCTGCTGCCTGCCTTGCTGGCAGACGGGCTGTCTCCTCGCGCCTCACCCTGACGGAGGGCACTGCCACCCTGCATGCTGGGCTGTCCGTCTGCAAGAGAAGGCGAGGAGAGAGGCTGCGTGACTGTGGCCCTTCGCCCGTGCCCCCGTGTCCCAGCTGGAAAAGCCCCTGTGCCGGCTCCCCTGCCAGCCCCCAGGGCAGCACTCGGCCCCACAGGGAGTTGCCGCTGGGCTCCCAGAGCTGGCTGGGGAGCGCACTGCTCCGGCCATGGCCCACAGTGACTCCTGGGAGCATCCCCAGCATGCCCGGGCTGCCTGCAGGCACGGCTTGGGGGGCTCAGCTTGCTATGTGACCGGGCCCTCCCGTCCCCTCCTGCAGCTCCCGCCTGCCTGTCGGCAGCTCCTGGACTCGGGAAGACGTTTGTCCCGGGCTCCCTCGGGCTCCCTACCTGTGCGCGTTGGCTCCCAGCGGCCTGCGAGCTCTGTGGGCAGGGGAGCGGTGGCAGCCTGTTCCCATGGGGGGACAAAGCCTGTCCCTGGCTGTCCTGCGGCACTGCCAGCGGCCGCCTGTGGCCCATCTGCGGGCGGGAGGAGTCGTCAAGGAAGGGAGGCGGCTGCCTTGGCACAGCGGCCCCCACAGTGGCGGCAAGGCTGGCCCTGGCACCCCGTCCTGCCCCGTCCCTCAGCTGGTGCCGGGTCTGCAGGCCCGGCAGCCTGCTGATGGGCCGGGGGTGGGCGTTTGCCTCCTCATCCGTGGGAATCTTCGGCAGCGCCTGCCGACGACCGGCCATGGTCACCCAGGGGAGATGCTGCCTCCTGAGGGAGTGGCTCTCCTGGGAGTGGGCACCCCAGGGCTCTGGCTCCTTAAATACCCACGGGGTCACTGTGGGGACCCGCATCACAATGACCTCTGGGCACAGTGCGCCGCCTGCATCACAAAGCCCTGGCAATGCTGTGGAGCCTGGCGGGGACTGGCTGGGGCTGGCTGGAACCGGCTGTGCCCGGTGTGGGGCAGCCCTGCTTGCCCCTCACAGAGGCCCCAGCAGGCCCGAGGCCGAACCTGCCCCATCCCCCCGGTGCCAGCAGCCTCTGCAGAGCTCAGTCCTGTGTGCGTGCAGCAGCTCTGGGTGCCACCGCCCGGGGCCTTGTCCCCAGGCATGGCTCCCACACAGGGCGCCCAGGCCTGGGGACGCTCCGGTGCCCGCCTACAGCAACGCAGGGGAGGCCCGCAGGCCTGTGCCCAGAGGCCACTGGCCACGCTGAGCTGCTCCCCGCAGTCGCCATGGGCCGCGGGGTGACCAGCCCTCTCCCCAGCCGGCTCTGGGAGGTCCCTCCCAGGCTGCTCTTCTTCAGTGCCTTTCCTCCAGAGGTGGAGCGGGCAAGGGCTCACACCCACAGCCAGGACGAGGGAGCAGGGCTGCCTCCCTGGGGCTGACGGTCTGTGCTCCCTTTCGAGCTGGAACGAAAAGAAAAGCTGCCTTTGTTCCCAGTTACAACACAGAGAAACACCTGTGTCTCATGCACATGCCTGCACCTTTTCTGACAGAAAGTGGCTTTGGGGCACAATGGAAACTGCTGGGGAGAACAAAAAAACCCACTAAAATAAACGCTGCTCAGCTGATGTTGGAGACCTTGATATTAGGCACCCAGACTTGTTCTCCTCCCTGCAGTTGTCACTCCCGGACCAGGAATTGCTTGCTAGTGGGTGAATCTGACAGCAGCAGCTCCCAGGCAGAGCTGGGAGCAGCTCCTGGGGACATCTTTAGGCTTCACAGCAGTGTTTGCTGCCCCAGCACGGGTCCCCTGCCCCCTGCAGAGACCAGGCGGGAGGCTGGAGGGAAGAGTCCCACCAACAGCTTTGGCCTCCAGGCTGGAGAACCCTGTCCCAGGCTCAGGCACCGCTGCCTCCGGGCTCCCCTACCCCATCCTGGGGCAATAAGGCAACTCTCTTCCTTCTACAGAACACCACTCAAAGCTTAAGGGGAGGAGGAAATGCCTATTTCCTCCCTAATGCAGGTTTCCCCCAGGCCTAGAGGTTGCTGCTCTCTTCTGCTCGGCTGGGAGAGGGGTTGGAGCCTTTCTCCACCTCTCCTTGACTGCCTTTCTCCTGGGCTGGGCTGGAGGGTGGGGAGTCCAAGTGCCTCCAGTGCCGAGTGCCTGCCAAGGAGCAGACGCTCTCAGCAAAGCAGACGGCAACCACAGGTGCTGTTTCCCAGAGGACCTCTTGAAAGGAGCCTGCAGCAGGACCTGGCAGCCGGGAGACCCAGCACTGCGTGCCTCTTATCACGGCCGATTTTGTCGCTTGCATCCTGCTGCCACTCTCTCCCTCACGAGCATGAGCAGGCAAACCCCTGCCCTGCAGCCGGATGTCTGTCCTGCTCCCCCGCTCTGGAGACCTGCCGCCCTGGGTGCCCCGAAGGAGAGGGTCGCTGCTGCTCTCAGCGGTGTCAGTCGCTGCCCGTACCTGGGGTTGCTGTCGGTCCTTCCCCGCAGACCAGGCTCCCCACGCCGCCCACTCTGCCTTTGCTTGCTCGAGCTGCTCTTGCCACTTGGGCCTCACTTGCTCCCACTCTGCAGGCAGCTGCCAGACCTCCTGGAGGGGATGGCAAGGCAGCAGAAGGCAGGATTAGTCTCAGCGCCTGGAATGGGTGTCCTTCGGGTCTGACCCGTGTTGCCACCCCTTGCCTCAGCTGGTCGGTTGGCAGGGCTTTGCCCCTAACAGATCGGGGGCTCTGGGGTCATTCTAGGCTCCTGGCAAACACAGCTGCGACCAAAGCCCTCCACTGTGAACAGCCGAGAAAGGACTTGGGCATCTCCCATAGCCCCTGGGCCAGGAGAAAGTGTTTTGTGACAATGCAGGGGGCAAGGAAGATCTGAAGGAGGTGACAGACAGCTGACAAGGAGCGCACGTCCAGGGGTCCTTTCAGGCTGGCTCTGCACAAAGAGGCTTTTGCCGAGTCCCCAGCAGCACGGTAGCTACAGCAAGGCACGCACCTGCAGCGCTTTCTGGCAGTCGTCTGAGGATGGGAGTGTAGAGGTGGGTTTGGCTGGAGAAGCCGGCTCCTGCCTGCCTGCCTTGCCTGCCTCCTTCATCCTGGGGGAGCTGCCTGGACGTGGGGGGAGTGCACTGCCAAGAGGCACCAGGAGCAGTCGGCATGAGCACGGGGCAGTTTGCTCTCCCACTTTCGCCTGGTACCAAAGCTCCCCAGGCTGGCAGAAGCAGCACGCGAGGTGGGGCCATTTCTGCTGGCAGCGGGGAGCCTTCCCTGAGCCCCCTCAGATGGACGGGGGAGGACTGCACCTCAGCTCTTGCCTAAGGGAACCACAGGGACGTGGGGTGCACTCAGCATCCACCACCTTCCCCAGTGAGGGGCCCACAACAGGGGAAACAAGCACATAAGAGCCATGCGGCACGTGTCAGGGAACGTCCCTGCAGCTGGAGTGTCCGGAGGGGATGTCTCTCCTCCACGGGTGCAGGATCCCTTGCATTCCTGCCCACCAGGGTCTCACCTCTCAGAAGTCTTCTTGCCCAAGTCTTTCTGTCTTGTGCCTGGCCCCTGACTTGGCAGTGCAGGAAGGGAAAGCTTCCTCCGTCTCTGCAGCAGCTTGCCAGGATGCGCCTCTGCACCTGGCAAAGGAGGAAACTCAGCAGAGCAGCCCCCCGGGGAGTGCCTTTTGACGGAGCTGTGGTCACCCAGCGCGGGGCAGGGCCTCAGCTGGGCAGCAGAGACCTGTCCCCATACCTTGTCTGAGCCTGGACTTTGCTGCAGCCTTCTTGGCCCAGGCGGACAAAGCCTTGGCCACTGCTCTGCTGACCACCGTAAAGCGAAACCTGGGCAGGAAATGATGACACAGGCTTGAAGAAGGGTGACCCCTACCCTCTTGCAGCTTCCCAGCACTAATCCTCACGACTCTCGTGTGAGGCATGGCACCTCTTTTCCTTGTGGCCATGCAGCCACGCATGGGGTTTATTAGCAATCTCCCCCCGACACCAGACGGCGTAGCTTAAAGCCCTCCCTGTGTGCAGCTGGCTCTCTCTGATGGGAGTGACGGGCCGGCTGGGCATGAGAAACGCAGTGACGCTGCCCGGCCACTCCAGGAGAACACACGCGTAACCCCAGCTCATCGTAAGTTAACCAGAAACCAGCCCCTTCAGGTCAGGCTCCCTCCCAGACTCAACGCGCAATGCCAAGCCCCGGCAAGGCGCACTCCTGATCAGGAGCTGGGAATCCGCCCGCTCGGTCAGTCGAGGGCTGCAGAGGAAACGCACTCACCTGGGGAAGGCGTGCGCAGGAGCAGCCTGCATCCCCCAAGTGTTGGTTGCTCCACCGGAGACAGCTGCACCGGGCATCCACAGCCTCTGTAAAGTGACACAGAGCTGCTAGAAGGTTTCCAAGGCACTTTGCTCTTGGCTCCCAAAGGAAGCAGACCTGTCTCCTGCTCCAAAAGGAAGCCACTTCTCAAACCCCTCCTCCAAATCTTCCGCCGTGAACATGAGCCCTTGCTCTGCTCTGGAGAAGCTGCACGGCAAACACTGAGACTGCGCAGTAACGCTGCCAGTCTTTCTGTAGGGCAAGAACTCAGAAGCTCAGAATAAAACTTCTTTTCCAATGGAGAACTCAGCGTGGGCGAGCACGTGGAAAGGTGTCGGACTGGCCTGCCACGTGCAGGCTGCCCAACGACCATCGGGTTGCTCACCCTTCAAGAGGCTTCCCAAAGTCACTGCATCACCCTCAAAGCCTGAGCAACTCGCAGCGTTGAGCGGCGCAATCCAGCTGGCCTTGCTCTCCAGCCCTGTGACGCAGTCGCAATAGAATCGCATGCACAGGACGTTGTCGGTGAAGGACAGAACGCCAATGTCCTTGAAGGCGAAGGCGAGGCGCTGCCTGTTCCTCAGTTGGAAAGAGTGCAAGAGTATGGTCTCTTGCACACAGCTCTGCACCACGTGCCATGGGAAGGAAGTGGCTCGTGACAGCCACCTGTAGTTCAGCGGCTCGATCTTGACATCCTCGGCAAGGAGGAGGAACATCGTCACTGGCAGAGCGGGCTGAATTTCTATGTAAAATTAGAAACAAAATGCCAGAGAAAAGGTCGTTTAAGGAAACGGCTCTTGGGGAGTGGTTACCTTGGGAGGAGCTCAAGCTGTCCGCCTAACTTTGGAGGGAATTCTCTCCAGAGAAATTCCGAAGTCCTCATTTCTCTGCGCCCTTTCTGAAGAGCAGAGAGCATGCACCCCAGTCCCAAACAGGGCGCGGGAAAGCGGAGGGCGGCCGTTGCCTTCTCACCAGGAATAACCTCTGTGAGGAACGCGAGCTCCCGCAGAGATAACTCACCAATGTCCAGCTGGGAGACAGGTCTTCAAACCGCGTACACCTCTTCCTCACCTTGGAATCGCTCTTGGACCGTAGCAAAGGTCCCGAGTCCTGTGACCAGGACCCCTGCCCAGGAAAACGGCACAAAGGCTGACCACAGGGAAGAGCAAAACTCTATCACGTGCCAAATGCTTTCTCAGACTAGATCTGGGCATGCTTTCGCTCCTGGTTGACCACGAAGCAAGAGCAGGAGAGCTGCTGCGGGACTCCCTGAGAGAGGCCCGCTGTGAATCCCCCGCGGGAGGAGCAGCAGCGCTTCACCTTTCTCGGCCTTGGCCATCGGGCTGGGTGAGGGTGAGCTTTTCAGCGGCTGCGGGTCTCGGTCACAGAGTGCAGCGAGGGTGAGGGCAGGCAGAGATCAGGCAGGAGAGGTTGTGGTCACTGAGGACATCCCCAGGGAAACAGGAACTCTCCAGGGACACACTGGGGACACCAGGACACAGGCAGGGACAATATTATGACGTTAGGGACTTCTGGGGGGACACCAGGACTCCCAAAGGGATGTCACTGGGACATTAAAGACACCCACCGGGACACACTGGGACACAAGTACACACGGGGAGACACCACGGCGATATATAGAATGGCCTGGTAATATCTGGACCCCTCCAGGGACACCACTGTGACATTAGGAATTTCCCAGGGACGCCCCCTGGGACATCAGGGACCACCCCCTCACCTTCCCCGGGGACACCAGGACCCCTCCAGGGACAGCACTGGGACATTAAGGACCCCCCTTTAACACAAGCCCTACCCCAGGGACAATGTAGGGGCATTAAGGACTCCTCCAGGACACCAGGACCCTCACAGGACCAGAAACGCACAAGGGACATACTGGGGACACAAGGACACTCCTGGGGACATCCCTGGGACATCAGGGACACCACGACTGCCCCAGTGACACCACAAGGACATCAAGGACCCCCACAGGGACACCTTGCAACACAAGGACATACTGGGAGACACCACTGGGACATCATTAGAATAGCCTTTAGGACATCAGGACCCCTCCAGGGACACCCCTGTGACACTAGGAATTCCCCAGGAACCCCGCCCCGGGACATAACAGACTACCCACTCACCTCCCTGGGGACACCAGGACCACCCCCACGGACACCCCACAATGCCCCAGGGACGCGCTGGGACACCAGGACACCACCACCACCCCCGGGACACCATTAGGACATCAGGGACATCCCTAGAACCTTAACCACTAGAACGTTAAGGACTCCCAGAAGGACATATTAGGTCACATGCACCCCCTGACAGACACCACTGGGACAGCTAGAATGGACTGGGGACATCAGGACGCCTCCAGGGACACCGCTGCGACATTAATGACCCCCACCAGGGACACATTGTGATACACAAGGACCCACTGACACACCACTGGGACATGTAGAACGGCCTGGGGATACCAGGACCACCCCAGCGACAACACTGGGACATACAGGACCCCCCTGGAAACACATGACCTGCAACCAGGGAAACTGCAGGGGCATTAGGAACTCCCCCTGGGACACCAGGACCCCCACAGGACACACTGGGGCACCCGAATGCCTATAGGGACACCTGAGAACACTAGGACATCCCTGGAGACATCCCTGGGACACCAGGGACACTCCCGGGGACATTAGGACCCTCCCAGGGACACCCTAGTGACATTAGGGACATCTTGGAAGCAGAAGGACCCTCCGCAGAGCACTCCTGGGACATCAGGATCCCCCCAAGGGGACCCTCCAGCAGGTCATTCTCAGTTATCACGCAGAAGCTCCCCCTCGATGGAAGTCCTTAGCAGCAGGGCAGCCCTCAGATCTGCACTGTCAAGGAAACGGAGGCCCAGAAACAGACCCCCCATCCCAAAATGGGAGGACCCCCTCCCCACATGACACGTGATAGCTTAACATTATGCTAGGGGCCAACCAATGTCCTCCTTTTTCTTCTAGTGCCGTGACGACCATGGGTGGTACATGGACGGTCACCTTCTGCCCCATGGTGAACTTAGGGGCCTCCTGCATCAGTAGCACAGGTGCTGCTCCTGCTTTAAGGCATCCAGGCCATCCTGAGCTCACCTCATCCAGCTCTTTGCAGGAGTAAGCTACAGCCCGCCCCTGAGGCCCTAAACAATGTGCCAGAACTCCAAAGGCAATACCTTTTCCCTCACGCTTAAAAAGTGCACAGGTCTTTGTCACATCAGGTAATCCCCACGCGGGGGCCTCCACCAGAGCTCACTTTTCTTCAGACGCTTGAAAGTGGCTTTACCCTCCTCTGTCCCGCCAATAGACCCATGGCAGGAGGTTTCCGGTAGCTCGTACTGAGCTTTCACAAATAAAACACAATTGCCTCCCCAAAGCCCACACCATCCGACCACCCCGAGAAATCCTCGTAGTTCCTTGAGAGCCTGAGGCTCCGCGAGGCAGCGAATAGCCTCCTTCTGTTGGGATCCCAACTGTCTCTGGCCTTCCAGCACTTCAAACCCCAAACGTGGAAGTGACTCCTCGATAATTCCATATCCACTGGTTCCCAAGACATTTAGAAGGCTTATCGTCAGGGAAAGACACAGCTCCCAAGTCCCTGCCGCAACCACAATATCATCCTATGATCGCAGAACTCTTCCCTGATCATTTTCTGTTCTCCAAATGTCAAACTGCTTTGCCAACTGATTCCCAAAGATTGTCGGGATATTTTGAAAGCCTTGTGGTACAACCGCCTAAGTGTATTGCATTTTCCTTCCCGTTTCTGGGTTTGCGCATTCACAAGCAAAAGGCTTCTGACTGTCAGTGCCCCGGGGAACACAGAAAAAGGCATCCTTCACATCAAAACCTGTACACCATCCCTGTTCCCCTGTAAGGGTGGTTTCATATCTGTATGGATGTGCTACTACAGGATAAATACCTTGAGGTATGTGATTTGTTGCTCTTAAATCCTGCACCAATCGGCAATCTTGACCCTTGGCCTTTTTCACTGGCAAAACAGGGGTGCTGGATTTCAACGCACACCCCACCAACAGGTTGTACTTCAAGAATTTCTGAATTATCGCTACCGACCCATTCCTAGCTTCCAGCTTCAGGCGATACTGTTTCCTTCTCAGCGGGGATGATCCAGGCTTTAAGTCAATCCTCACAGGTTTTGACCTGTGGGGTTTTCCAGGAACCTCTCCGGCTCGTACAATAGGAATCACAGCATCTCTGACCTCCGGGCGTATCTTTCCCCTTTCAAGGCAGCATAGCCTGTAACAACAAAGCTGCTGCCTCTCGACACAAACAGTTTCTGGAATTAAGATTTCTATTTCCTCGTTTTAAAATCAGATTTCTGCTTCCAATTTTTTGGAGTAGATCTCTCCCCAAACAATGCTTTGGGAAAATTTGGCTAATATAAAAACTGATGAGGAACCCACTGTTTTCCCAGCTTCACTGCTAAGGGTTTCAAAAATGGCCAAGTTTCATGGGTCCCTGCCATACCAGCAATGCTTATATCCTTACTGCTTAGTTCCCCTCTAAAGTCTTCTGAACAGAGGAAGTAGCCCCAGGATCTGCCCAAAGCTCAACTTCTTCACTTCCCAGCTCCGCTTTAACGAGAGGCTCCTCTGGGGAGAGACTCCTCCGCTCCCCCTCATTCCTCGCTTACTGGGAGCAAGGGGGCAGAGGGGCTCCAATCCTTAAGCAGACGGTCTTCTTCTGAACGCCCATCCCTTTTGCACTGTGCACACTGATTATCAGCCAACCGAGGGCTGGGCCGGAGTCCCCCTCTCGGGCTCTGCCCCATCCTCAGGCCCTTGCCCTCACCCTACCATTTTACTCTGATACCGCCAACAAGCAACAATTTACTCTTCCCTTTCGACTCTCTCTATGACGATCTGCAATCCAAGCAACATCCAACAGCTTTCCCCTATCTCGAGCAATCACTTCCTTGTAACTTCTGTAACTTTCTTCTAATACCATCCCAGGATTGGCCCACCAATAGAGGGGCCAATTGATCTCATCCCTCTTAAGATGCAGGGTCAGCACTTGTAGAGTTGCGGGCTACCTCCTTCATTCTGTTCTGCAGTCCTGTGGGGGGCTCTTGGCTATCGTGCCTAGCCTCGTACCATTCGGACATGGTTATTGCCTTAGCCACAGCATTTTGAATGCCAAATATAATCCCTTTCTGATACCGAGTCCAAAGCTGCCTGGGTCTGTTAACAGGCAGGTCCCAGTTTGGACCAACGGAGGGGAAATGATGCTCCACAGTTCCTGTTTTAACCTCGGCTTCCACATGTATTCTAGCGGCTTGACAAATCATCTCCTTCTCCCTACTATCAAACAAAACCTGCAGTATTGCCCCTATATCCTTACACTCTGGATCATCCTGTGTTTTAGCCATCATTATTTCAAAAACACCAGCCGCCTTCTCAGGGTCGTCTCGGTAATTTCCTGCGGTTGCTTTGCAATTCTTCAACTCTGTTACAGAAAACGGGACCGTCACCGTAATGGGTCCTTCATTTCCCACAGCCTGGCGCAGGGGAGCCTGTGTCACTTCCCCTGGTTTGGCCCGCTCCCACCCTGCGGCTGGGCTAAAACCTTCTGCCCCACTAAATCGCTCTCCCTCTTCACAGCCACTTTCCCTGCCACCAGCCTCGTCAGCTCGCCTGCCACCACTTTCTCTTACCCTGCTCATATCACTAGTATCAGCATCAGAACTCTCTCCCAGTCTCTGCTGGGCTCCAACCATTAACTCCAAACCGTCGTCTCTAAACCTCCTTCTTTCTTGTAGTCATTACAATTTTAAACGCCTCTGTCTGATACTACAAGCAGAGCAGACCCTTTTCAACAACCTCTTCTTATCCTTTTCCAAAGCCAAAAGAAAAGGATCTCAGGGAGGTAAATTTATACCACGCTGGTTTTGCCATTCAGAATGGGTCTTTACAGTGGAAAAAGATCAGCATACCAAACTCTGTCCCTTTTCCTTTCTTGCCTTCAAAACAACATCAGCTGTAACATCGTACAATAATGCAAACTGCCATTTTCCCCCATCGCCCAGTTTCTACAGAGACCACCCCTGAGTACAGTATTGCACTAGGGTGCTTTTAGTTACATTTCCCTCAGAACTACCCCTTAATTCTTCCCAGTGTCCCAAAACACATCCCAGTGGAGACTGCTGTAAAATACCACGGCCGTGTACACTGACCGGGGCCCACTTTCTTTTAGCATCCTGAACACTTTATCATATACATGTATAGAAGTATTTTCAGATGTTCAGAGTGCACTCTACTAGACACACACACACCCCCCATTAATATACTCGAGTATGTCAGGCAGAAATTTTACCAGAGACATTGATTCCAGGAGAGCCCTCAATAACCCAGCCCAGCAGGGCTTTTGCCTCTGCTTAGGGGCAGGTATCCCAGACCACAAGGAATGCCTGACATCTTACCAGGGGAACGTTGCTTTGGAGTCGTTGGTCCGGGAATCAGAGGTCTTCCCCAAGAGTCCCTCAGTGCCGGCTGGAATTGCTGCGATTCACAGCTCCACCGACGCTCAAGAGCAGAGTCTCACCTGGGTCACCAGAAAATGATACCGTAAAGGCGGTCACGGTGAAAAACCCTCTCAGACCTGATGTGAAGTTTCAGAAGGCAGGCATTCTTTATGGCAGCGCTGGGAGCACGGGGGAGTGTCACCTCTGAGCACGCTCACCAAGTTACTCGAGGGTCCGCATTACATACAGCAGAGTACTTGCACGCTCATAGTGCATCACACACGCACACTCTACCGACTTGTCTCCTCTTGTGGCCAGAACTTCCCCGCTCAGAGGCTTTTTTGTGCATCACTCAAGAGAATGAAGTTCTTTTCCCCATCCGCTCTTTGTTCCGTGCCCTTCCCAAGGCTGACTCCCCAGATCAGTCATCCCTTTGTTCATCACTTCCAACAACTTTAGAGAGGTAGCTTAGCTAAACTTTGTGCCTAGATTTCTTTCACATAGAGCCAAACACGGTATTAGAGCTTGGAAACTGGGGAGTTTAGACATCTGGTCCCGTTGCTGAGCCAGCAACCTTCCCTGAACAGATTCCTTGGACAGAAAGGTATATACAGTGCTATCTATACAGTGCCATCAAAACCTTCCCCTACATACCATGGCTGTCCCTCAAACCCTTCCATCCAGCACCCCAGTCAGGCCTAAAAGCCTCCCCATTGCCCCCATCCCATTCCCAATTTCTTCCCTCAAGCCACCCCCCACCCCGCACCCCAGCTCATTTCTAAAATCCTCCCCCGTGCCTCTCGGACTGTCCCCAAACTATTTCCCCTGTGCCCCCAACCCCAGCAGTCCATCTATACAATCCTTCCCCCACCCCCCTCCTTTGCCCCCACAACCTTCCCCCTGTACCCCCATCCCACCCTGAGAACCTTCCTCAACACCCCAACCACCCCCCTCCGTCGGGCCCTGCAGTGATTCCACTTGCCCCCAGTCTGGCCCTAACATCCTTCCCCTCACTCCCGTCCTGTCCCTAAAGCCCTTCCCCCCAGACCCTCATGGCCATTCCTAGACTCCTTTCCCCCGACCCCACACTTTCTCCCGTCACTATTTCTCCCCAGCCCCTGCCGGTCATGCCCTACACTCCTTCCCACAGCCCCCCCCTCCACTCTGTCCCTAAAATCGTTCCCCTGCCCCCCGTCAGCCCCTAAAACCCTCCCTGGAACCCCCCTCTCACTACCTACAGGCCTCCCCCGACCCCCTCGGTCCGTCACTAAATCCATCCCCCCCCCCCCCCCCGCCCCCCCAGGCCTGCTAGAGACTCCTTCCCCCCACCCCCCGGTCCGTCCCTGAAATCTCTCCCCCGGCCCCACGGTCTGTCCCCAACAGCCCCCCCGGCCCCAGCAGGGCTGGCTCTTTACCACCGCGGTGGGAAAGGCGCTCAGGTTCTGCCAAGCATCTCTGCAGCTGCTGCTGTTTGAGGTCACCCTCAGAGGGAGCGGAGGACAGGACAGCCAGTGCCACCAGGGCTCAGCTGCTGGGAGCCCCAGCTTGTGTGGCATCGGGTGGGCCTCCCGCCACGGCCCAGCACAGCCTGCAGGTCCCCTCCGTCGAAAAGTCACCTCCTCTGGGCCATGGCCGCTCTGACAGGGCTCTTCCCAAAGCAGCCAACTCTGTTCCTCATGCCTACCGTCAGGCACAGGGGACGCTCACCTGAGAGCAGCTCCTGGCTGCACTGTGAGGGGGGGGCGAGGCCCGGCAGGAGGCCTCATAGCCCTGGGCACAGGATCCCTCTGAATTCAGCTGTTCCATTGCCTCAGGCAGCCAACACAGAAAATGGTGCCGCAAGGCATGCGGTGCCACGGTTGGAAACTCCAGGGCCAAGCGAGAAGGGGGGAAACTGTCAGCCCGCTTGGTCCTTGATGTCAGAAAGAGCTTCCTTGCCTGGTTTCTTACACGTTGCAACTCTCAGCTACACCACACGCTTGAGGTTTTTCTAGGCTTCTCTCAGGGAAGGAAAAGGATGCCCAACTGCATGCATGCGTGTAATCACTAGAGCGTTTTGGAGTTTCAACTGTGAAAAATTACATTTCAAAAGAGAATCAAAATGACACCCATTACCACCCAAGGTTCACGCCAGATGTTCTCCATAAAGGAGGACAGAGAAAGGTGTGGCTACATCGCCCACAGAACGCTAGAATCATTTCAGCTAGCAGGCACCCTGGAAGGTCTCCCATGCCTCCTCATGTTCTAAACAGCCACAGTGAAGGAAAGGCTCCACGGAAGGAAAATCCTTTTCTCGTCACAGCTAGGGGTGCCACCGAGGCACTTCCTGGGTCCCAGTGTTACAGAAAGAAGTTTGAAGCACTCTCCTCCAGAACTGATTCTCTTCTAAGAACAACCAAAGGTCAGGGAAATGCACAAGTGGAAAGACGCCTGAGACAAAGACATAAATGCACATACACGTAACAGTTTACTATGAGCTTTGCTTCCTCAGGAAGCAATGTTCAAGTATCCTCATCAGTCTTCCTCCCCATCTTTATCCAATCTTCCCTATTTCTGTTTCAAACGTCTGTAGAAACCTATTTCAGTTTATTCTGAGAGGTTTGTTGTGCACCTCATTTCGTTCGTAGCATGGTCCTGCTGCCCTGCTAATATGTCAAAATGTCAAGAACCAACTCAGACGGAGCCCCCAGACGTCTGGCCAACAGCTAAACCACCTAAGGTCTGGCTTTTCTCACCAAAACAGCTACTCTCAGGACCAGGTCTTAAAAACGGAGGGCTTTAAAAACAAGTGGCTCATGTAGGTGCTCCTACGCCCCCCTGCCATGGGCAGGTTCCTCGTGAGACCAGGGTGCTGCGGGGTGGTGCAGCGCAAGCATTAGTTAAACCAGACCAGGTTTACGATGCAAAGGAAATGGTCAAAGTCCTCGGTCTGAATGGCAGAGAGGCACCTGGAAGTCAGCTAGAGGCAAGTTCAGGCCAGAGTGCCGGCTTGCTGCCAGCACCAGCCCAGGGCTCTCCCGAGCAAGTGCCAGGACACCCTGAGGACAGAGGTTGACTCCAATAACAGGCCCTGGGAGCAAGGGCAGCAGAGGCCCCAGCTGGTCAGCAGCTGGAGCGCCAGAGGCACGGGCAGAGGCCCAAGGCGTGGGCTCTGCTTGGCATGGAGAAGAAGGAGCACAGGGGCTCTCCAGCTCTGCCTGCCGGCATGGGCCTTGCCTGCACACGTCTTTCTCCCAGGATGGACCAGGCACAGACAGCCACTGGGGGAACGTGCTCAGCTTTTATTGCTCTCAGAACGTGTCCAGGGTGGAGCAGAGTCTGGCCCCACAATGTCCTCATGGCAGCTGAACGTGTTGGGCGCCGTCCATGCACCCATGCCTCGCGTGCCTCCCTGTGCCACAGCCTCTGGGTACCGCACAGGATCAGGGCCAGCTGCCATCTCTGGGGACCCCTTTGCCAGCACGGCGCTGCTGCTCTTGCTGTGGCCTGATGCAAGAAGGGCAGAACGCCTTGCGCAGAGCCCTGAGTGCCCTGCGGAAGAGGGAGGGCCGTCGCCGTCGAGCTGGGGCATGCGGGAGGGCAGCCACGCCTGTGGAAGGAAGACAAGTGTAGGCAGGGGGCTGGGCAGGTACCGGGCAAGATCCTGCCTGCTCCCCGCCACCGAGAGCTTTCCCCAGGGAGTGGTGGCCAGGGAACGGCCAGCCCCCATGCACGCAGTCCTTCTGCTTTGGCCTGGGTGCACATTGCCGGGACGGCTGGGCTAAGCCTTCCCTTGCCGGGCCAGCGCTACACTCGGGGATGTACCTGGCTCATCCTCGGGCTCATCCCTGGCCTTGGAGCAGGGCCACGTGTTATCGCTCTGCTCAGGGGCTGGCTGCCCCTCCTGGAAACCACCACGGGGGTCCTGGAACAGCTCCAGGAATGAGGGGCTGGCCATAATGCTGTGGGTGGCGATGTCTTCCCCTTGGCACAGCTCTTTGCCACTGTCGTCTTCCCGCTTGTCCTCCTCTAGGGCTGAGTGCCCTGGCACATCCTATAAAAACATTAACAGCCAAAGGAGATGTAAGCATCCGTTATTGGCTACCGGGGGAAACACAGGGGCTTAGGGACACGCTTTAGTGGTAGACTACGCAGTGCCGTGTGTCGGGTTGGTTAGGTTTATGGTCCCTGCAGCCAGAGGAGGGCTGTGTATCACCTCTGTGCTGGGAGGCCACTTGCACGTGGAGAGCAAGAGCACAGGCAGGGGATGGAGGGGATGTCAGCGGGCTGACACGGACAGCACCAGCCATCTCCCTGCTGCACATGGCCTGGACACTGCACCTGCCTGCAGTAGCTCGTGGTGCTCAGTGCTGGTCACGCGCCCCTGGCTCACCTGGTGCCAAGAGTCCCAGGACAAGGGAGACCACGTGGAATCTGTTTCATCTTCCCCTGCTCGGTCAAGGTGGGGTGCGGCAGCATCATCCAGAGAGATCTGAGGCAGCAATGAAGCCAGATCTTCCTCGTGCGCTGCTGGGGAGAAAATGGCTGTGCTGGGCTCTCCTTGATGGTCTCCAGACATGGCAGAAGCCGTGTGTTCCCCATCCTCACATTCTTCTGGCACTAGAGTGGCTGAGTTGGGCTCTCTCTGATGCTCTCCAGGCAAGGAAGACTCACTGTCCTGAGACGCTGCAGGTGTTGTTGCTGCAGTCACCACATGCATGGTTTGTGGTGGGTCCCGCTGTTCTACCAGCTGCCTGTTGGGTCCCTGAGTCGCAGTCACAGCCTTGTGCAGGATCTCACTCACGTCCCACTGGTCTGTGTCCTGCAGAGGTGCGGCGCAGGCTGCGGGGCTGTGTGGAGCAGCCGCCTGGCTCTCTGCCTGGGCTGCTGTGGGCTGCTCACTGAGGAGAGGAGATTCCTGTGCCTTTGCCACCTCTTTTCCTATGAGAGTTAGAGGTGCACAGTGCCCCTCTTCCTCAGGAGCGGTTGCCAGTGAAACAGCTGCTGGCTCAGCATCCATGGGTTCCTCTGGGACAGGGGACATGCTCTGCAGGTCTCTAGCTGTGTCTTCTGCTGCCCCTCTGCCTACACTGCTCAGCCAGCAGGGTCCATCCTGGGGAACAGCGTGGGGGTCCTGGAAGAACTCCAGGAATGAGGGGTTGACCCAGATGCTGTGGTTGATGATGTTCTTATGTTGGGACAGCTCTTTATCATCGTCATCTTCCCAATTGTCCTCCTCAGACATGAACCCTGGCGCATCCTATAAAAACATGAACAGCCAAAGGAGATCTAAGCATCCGTTATTGGCTACCGGGGGAAACACAGGGGCTTAGGAACATGCTTTAGTGGTAGACTACGCAGTGCCGTGTGTCGGGTTGGTTAGGTTTATGGTCCCTGCAGCCAGAGGAGGGCTGTGTATCACCTCTGTGCTGGGAGGCCACTTGCACGTGGAGAGCAAGAGCACAGGCAGGGGATGGAGGGGATGTCAGCGGGCTGACACGGACAGCACCAGCCATCTCCCTGCTGCACATGGCCTGGACACTGCACCTGCCTGCAGTAGCTCGTGGTGCTCAGTGCTGGTCACGCGCCCCTGGCTCACCTGGTGCCAAGAGTCCCAGGACAAGGGAGACCACGTGGAATCTGTTTCATCTTCCCCTGCTCGGTCAAGGTGGGGTGCGGCAGCATCATCCAGAGAGATCTGAGGCAGCAATGAAGCCAGATCTTCCTCGTGCGCTGCTGGGGAGAAAATGGCTGTGCTGGGCTCTCCTTGATGGTCTCCAGACATGGCAGAGGCCATGTGCTCTCCATCCTCACATTCCTCTTGCACGAGAGAGGCTGTGCTGGGCTCTCCTTGATGGTCTCCAGACACGGCAGAGGCCATGTGTTCTCCATCCTCACATTCCTCTTGCACGAGAGAGGCTGTGCTGGGCTCTCCTTGATGGTCTCCAGACATGGCAGAGGCCATGTGTTCTCCATCCTCACATTCCTCTTGCACGAGAGAGGCTGTGCTGGGCTCTCCTTGATGGTCTCCAGACATGGCAGAGGCCATGTGTTCTCCATCCTCACATTCCTCTTGCACGAGAGAGGCTGTGCTGGGCTCTCCTGGAGGCTTTCCAGGCAAGGAAGACTCGCTGTCCTGAGTTGCTGAAGGTGGTCTTGGTGCCATCACCACATGCATGGTTTGTGCTGGGTCCCAGTGTTCTGCCAGTTGCTGACCGAGTCCCTGGATCGCAGCCACAGCCTCGTTCAGGACCCCACTCATTTTACACTGGTCTGTGTCCTGCAGAGGTGCGGCGCAGGCTGCGGGGCTGTGTGGGGCAGCTGCCTGGCTCTCTGCCTGGGCTGCTGTGGGCTGCTCACTGAGGAGAGGAGATTCCTGTGCCTTTGCCACCTCTTTTCCTATGAGAGTTAGAGGTGCACAGTGCCCCTCTTCCTCAGGAGCGGTTGCCAGGGAAACAGCTGCTGGCTCAGCATCCATGGGTTCCTCTGGGATAGGGGACATGCTCTGCAGGTCTCTAGCTGTGTCTGCTGCTGCCCCTCTGCCTACACTGCTCAGCCAGCAGGGCCCATCCTGGGGAACAGCGTGGGGGTCCTGGAAGAGCTCCAGGAATGAGGGGTTGACCCAGATGCTGTGAATGATGATGCCCTCTTCTTGGGGCAGCTCATTGTCTTCACTCCAGTATTTTTCCTTTGGCAGGGACCCTGGGCTGTTCCGTGGCCTTGCTGCCCTTGCCCAGTTCTTCTTGGGGACACGAGCCGCTGCGCTTGCATGACTGCCTGTCCTGCTGTGCTGGGCTTTCTGATCCTCCGTCTTCACTGATGGGATGGCCACATGCTCCTGAAGAGCCTTGTGGTGCTCCCGCAGCGATTTGCCTTTGCACTTGGTTTTGGTGAGCGTCACCTGTGTTTTCAGATCGCGCTCTTCCACTTGTCCCTGCTGCCCTGAAGCCACATCTCTCCTGCCCAGGGAAGCTGGCACAGAAACCCTGCCAGCAGCACCAGTGCTTTTACGTGCATGAGCATCAGGCACGTGCTGACCTGCAGGGGCCTTGCCACTGTGGGCCACCCGGGCCTCCTCTGATCTTGCCATCTTCGCCGCACCCAGCCTGTGTTCCCAGTGCCACTGTGCCGCTGCCTGCTGGCTGGGTCGGTGGCTCCCAGTGAAAACCTTGTCCGGGTCCTTACTCAAAAGGTACCTCTTTGTCTCCTTCCCAGCTGTGGCATTGGCTGCAGGGCTGTGTGGGGCATGCCTCCTGCTCTGCACACTGGTGGCTTTCCCCTGCTCACCAGGGATGCCCCGAGTAGATGGGACAAGCTGTCGGTGTCTGCTGGTTGCAGTGCTGCTGGCCTTTCCCCTGCCCTGGGCAGAAGCTGCAGAGGCTGCTGCTGGCAGAGGCGGGAGCTTGCAGCCAGTGCTGGCAGCTCCTGGTGCCCGAGCTGCGTGCACCTTCTGTGGTGCTGCTGCCTGCCTTGCTGGCAGACGGGCTGTCTCCTCGCGCCTCACCCTGACGGAGGGCACTGCCACCCTGCATGCTGGGCTGTCCGTCTGCAAGAGAAGGCGAGGAGAGAGGCTGCGTGACTGTGGCCCTTCGCCCGTGCCCCCGTGTCCCAGCTGGAAAAGCCCCTGTGCCGGCTCCCCTGCCAGCCCCCAGGGCAGCACTCGGCCCCACAGGGAGTTGCCGCTGGGCTCCCAGAGCTGGCTGGGGAGCGCACTGCTCCGGCCATGGCCCACAGTGACTCCTGGGAGCATCCCCAGCATGCCCGGGCTGCCTGCAGGCACGGCTTGGGGGGCTCAGCTTGCTATGTGACCGGGCCCTCCCGTCCCCTCCTGCAGCTCCCGCCTGCCTGTCGGCAGCTCCTGGACTCGGGAAGACGTTTGTCCCGGGCTCCCTCGGGCTCCCTACCTGTGCGCGTTGGCTCCCAGCGGCCTGCGAGCTCTGTGGGCAGGGGAGCGGTGGCAGCCTGTTCCCATGGGGGGACAAAGCCTGTCCCTGGCTGTCCTGCGGCACTGCCAGCGGCCGCCTGTGGCCCATCGGCGGGCGGGAGGAGTCGTCAAGGAAGGGAGGCGGCTGCCTTGGCACAGCGGCCCCCACAGTGGCGGCAAGGCTGGCCCTGGCACCCCGTCCTGCCCCGTCCCTCAGCTGGTGCCGGGTCTGCAGGCCCGGCAGCCTGCTGATGGGCCGGGGGTGGGCGTTTGCCTCCTCATCCGTGGGAATCTTCGGCAGCGCCTGCCGACGACCGGCCATGGTCACCCAGGGGAGATGCTGCCTCCTGAGGGAGTGGCTCTCCTGGGAGTGGGCACCCCAGGGCTCTGGCTCCTTAAATACCCACGGGGTCACTGTGGGGACCCGCATCACAATGACCTCTGGGCACAGTGCGCCGCCTGCATCACAAAGCCCTGGCAATGCTGTGGAGCCTGGCGGGGACTGGCTGGGGCTGGCTGGAACCGGCTGTGCCCGGTGTGGGGCAGCCCTGCTTGCCCCTCACAGAGGCCCCAGCAGGCCCGAGGCCGAACCTGCCCCATCCCCCCGGTGCCAGCAGCCTCTGCAGAGCTCAGTCCTGTGTGCGTGCAGCAGCTCTGGGTGCCACCGCCCGGGGCCTTGTCCCCAGGCATGGCTCCCACACAGGGCGCCCAGGCCTGGGGACGCTCCGGTGCCCGCCTACAGCAACGCAGGGGAGGCCCGCAGGCCTGTGCCCAGAGGCCACTGGCCACGCTGAGCTGCTCCCCGCAGTCGCCATGGGCCGCGGGGTGACCAGCCCTCTCCCCAGCCGGCTCTGGGAGGTCCCTCCCAGGCTGCTCTTCTTCAGTGCCTTTCCTCCAGAGGTGGAGCGGGCAAGGGCTCACACCCACAGCCAGGACGAGGGAGCAGGGCTGCCTCCCTGGGGCTGACGGTCTGTGCTCCCTTTCGAGCTGGAACGAAAAGAAAAGCTGCCTTTGTTCCCAGTTACAACACAGAGAAACACCTGTGTCTCATGCACATGCCTGCACCTTTTCTGACAGAAAGTGGCTTTGGGGCACAATGGAAACTGCTGGGGAGAACAAAAAAACCCACTAAAATAAACGCTGCTCAGCTGATGTTGGAGACCTTGATATTAGGCACCCAGACTTGTTCTCCTCCCTGCAGTTGTCACTCCCGGACCAGGAATTGCTTGCTAGTGGGTGAATCTGACAGCAGCAGCTCCCAGGCAGAGCTGGGAGCAGCTCCTGGGGACATCTTTAGGCTTCACAGCAGTGTTTGCTGCCCCAGCACGGGTCCCCTGCCCCCTGCAGAGACCAGGCGGGAGGCTGGAGGGAAGAGTCCCACCAACAGCTTTGGCCTCCAGGCTGGAGAACCCTGTCCCAGGCTCAGGCACCGCTGCCTCCGGGCTCCCCTACCCCATCCTGGGGCAATAAGGCAACTCTCTTCCTTCTACAGAACACCACTCAAAGCTTAAGGGGAGGAGGAAATGCCTATTTCCTCCCTAATGCAGGTTTCCCCCAGGCCTAGAGGTTGCTGCTCTCTTCTGCTCGGCTGGGAGAGGGGTTGGAGCCTTTCTCCACCTCTCCTTGACTGCCTTTCTCCTGGGCTGGGCTGGAGGGTGGGGAGTCCAAGTGCCTCCAGTGCCGAGTGCCTGCCAAGGAGCAGACGCTCTCAGCAAAGCAGACGGCAACCACAGGTGCTGTTTCCCAGAGGACCTCTTGAAAGGAGCCTGCAGCAGGACCTGGCAGCTGGGAGACCCAGCACTGCGTGCCTCTTATCACGGCCGATTTTGTCGCTTGCATCCTGCTGCCACTCTCTCCCTCACGAGCATGAGCAGGCAAACCCCTGCCCTGCAGCCGGATGTCTGTCCTGCTCCCCCGCTCTGGAGACCTGCCGCCCTGGGTGCCCCGAAGGAGAGGGTCGCTGCTGCTCTCAGCGGTGTCAGTCGCTGCCCGTACCTGGGGTTGCTGTCGGTCCTTCCCCACAGACCAGGCTCCCCACGCCGCCCACTCTGCCTTTGCTTGCTCGAGCTGCTCTTGCCACTTGGGCCTCACTTGCTCCCACTCTGCAGGCAGCTGCCAGACCTCCTGGAGGGGATGGCAAGGCAGCAGAAGGCAGGATTAGTCTCAGCGCCTGGAACGGGTGTCCTTCGGGTCTGACCCGTGTTGCCACCCCTTGCCTCAGCTGGTCGGTTGGCAGGGCTTTGCCCCTAACAGATCGGGGGCTCTGGGGTCATTCTAGGCTCCTGGCAAACACAGCTGCGACCAAAGCCCTCCACTGTGAACAGCCGAGAAAGGACTTGGGCATCTCCCATAGCCCCTGGGCCAGGAGAAAGTGTTTTGTGACAATGCAGGGGGCAAGGAAGATCTGAAGGAGGTGACAGACAGCTGACAAGGAGCGCACGTCCAGGGGTCCTTTCAGGCTGGCTCTGCACAAAGAGGCTTTTGCCGAGTCCCCAGCAGCACGGTAGCTACAGCAAGGCACGCACCTGCAGCGCTTTCTGGCAGTCGTCTGAGGATGGGAGTGTAGAGGTGGGTTTGGCTGGAGAAGCCGGCTCCTGCCTGCCTGCCTCCTTCATCCTGGGGGAGCTGCCTGGACGTGGGGGGAGCGCACTGCCAAGAGGCACCAGGAGCAGTCGGCATGAGCACGGGGCAGTTTGCTCTCCCACTTTCGCCTGGTACCAAAGCTCCCCAGGCTGGCAGAAGCAGCACGCGAAGTGGGGCCATTTCTGCTGGCAGCGGGGAGCCTTCCCTGAGCCCCCTCAGATGGACGGGGGAGGACTGCACCTCAGCTCTTGCCTAAGGGAACCACAGGGACGTGGGGTGCACTCAGCATCCACCACCTTCCCCAGTGAGGGGCCCACAACAGGGGAAACAAGCACATAAGAGCCATGCGGCACGTGTCAGGGACCTTGCCGCGTCCCTGCAGCTGGAGTGTCCGGAGGGGATGTCTCT
Source organism: Falco punctatus (assembly GCF_963210335.1). Lineage (NCBI taxonomy): Eukaryota > Metazoa > Chordata > Aves > Falconiformes > Falconidae > Falco > Falco punctatus. Next base: position 648,859 of record NC_137582.1, read on the forward strand.
CCTCCACGGGTGCAGGATCCCTTGCATCCCTGCCCACCAGGGTCTCACCTCTCAGAAGTCTTCTTGCCCAAGTCTTTCTGTCTTGTGCCTGGCCCCTGACTTGGCAGTGCAGGAAGGGAAAGCTTCCTCCGTCTCTGCAGCAGCTTGCCAGGATGCGCCTCTGCACCTGGCAAAGGAGGAAACTCAGCAGAGCAGCCCCCCGGGGAGTGCCTTTTGACGGAGCTGTGGTCACCCAGCGCGGGGCAGGGCCTCAGCTGGGCAGCAGAGACCTGTCCCCATACCTTGTCTGAGCCTGGACTTTGCTGCAGCCTTCTTGGCCCAGGCGGACAAAGCCTTGGCCACTGCTCTGCTGACCACCGTAAAGCGAAACCTGGGCAGTAAATGATGACACAGGCTTGAAGAAGGGTGACCCCTACCCTCTTGCAGCTTCCCAGCACTAATCCTCACGACTCTCGTGTGAGGCATGGCACCTCTTTTCCTTGTGGCCATGCAGCCACGCATGGGTTTTATTAGCAATCTCCCCCCGACACCAGACGGCGTAGCTTAAAGCCCTCCCTGTGTGCAGCTGGCTCTCTCTGATGGGAGTGACGGGCCGGCTGGGCATGAGAAACGCAGTGACGCTGCCCGGCCACTCCAGGAGAACACACGCGTAACCCCAGCTCATCGTAAGTTAACCAGAAAACAGCCCCTTCAGGTCAGGCCCCCTCCCAGACTCAACGTGCAATGCCAAGCCCCGGCAAGGCGCACTCCTGATCAGGAGCTGGGAATCCGCCCGCTCGGTCAGTCGAGGGCTGCAGAGGAAACGCACTCACCTGGGGAAGGCGTGCGCAGGAGCAGCCTGCATCCCCCGAGTGCTGGTTGCTCCACCTGACAGCTGCACCGGGCATCCACAGCCTCTGTAAAGTGACACAGAGCTGCTAGAAGGTTTCCAAGGCACTTTGCTCTTGGCTCCCAAAGGAAGCAGACCTGTCTCCTGCTCCAAAAGGAAGCCACTTCTCCAAACCCCTCCTCCAAATCTTCCGCCGTGAGCATGAGCCCTTGCTCTGCTCTGGAGAAGCTGCACGGCAAACACTGAGACTGTGCAGTAACGCTGCCAGTCTTTCTGTAGGGCAAGAACTCAGAAGCTCAGAATAAAACTTCTTTTCCAATGGAGAACTCAGCGTGGGCGAGCACGTGGAAAGGTGTCGGACTGGCCTGCCACGTGCAGGCTGCCCAACGACCATCGGGTTGCTCACCCTTCAAGAGGCTTCCCAAAGTCACTGCATCACCCTCAAAGCCTGAGCAACTCGCAGCGTTGAGCGGCGCCATCCAGCTGGCCTTGCTCTCCAGCCCTGTGACGCAGTCGCAATAGAATCGCATGCACAGGACGTTGTCGGTGAAGGACAGAACGCCAATGTCCTTGAAGGCGAAGGCGAGGCGCTGCCTGTTCCTCAGTTGGAAAGAGTGCAAGAGTATGGTCTCTTGCACACAGCTCTGCACCACGTGCCATGGGAAGGAAGTGGCTCGTGACAGCCACCTGTAGTTCAGCGGCTCGATCTTGACATCCTCGGCAAGGAGGAGGAACATCGTCACTGGCAGAGCGGGCTGAATTTCTATGTAAAATTAGAAACAAAATGCCAGAGAAAAGGTCGTTTAAGGAAACGGCTCTTGGGGAGTGGTTACCTTGGGAGGAGCTCAAGCTGTCCGCCTAACTTTGGAGGGAATTCTCTCCAGAGAAATTCCGAAGTCCTCATTTCTCTGCGCCCTTTCTGAAGGGCAGAGAGCATGCACCCCAGTCCCAAACAGGGCGCGGGAAAGCGGAGGGCGGCCGTTGCCTTCTCACCAGGAATAACCTCTGTGAGGAACGCGAGCTCCCGCAGAGATAACTCACCAATGTCCAGCTGGGAGACAGGTCTTCAAACCGCGTACACCTCTTCCTCACCTTGGAATCGCTCTTGGACCGTAGCAAAGGTCCCGAGTCCTGTGACCAGGACCCCTGCCCAGGAAAACGGCACAAAGGCTGACCACAGGGAAGAGCAAAACTCTATCACGTGCCAAATGCTTTCTCAGACTAGATCTGGGCATGCTTTCGCTCCTGGTTGACCACGAAGCAAGAGCAGGAGAGCTGCTGCGGGACTCCCTGAGAGAGGCCCGCTGTGAATCCCCCGCGGGAGGAGCAGCAGCGCTTCACTCTTCTCAGCCGTGGCCATCGGGCTGGGTGAGGGTGAGCTTTTCAGCGGCTGCGGGTCTCGGTCACAGAGTGCAGCGAGGGTGAGGGCAGGCAGAGATCAGGCAGGAGAGGTTGTGGTCACTGAGGACATCCCCAGGGAAACAAGAACTCTCCAGGGACACACTAGAGACACCAGGACACAGGCAGGGACAATATTATGACGTTAGGGACTTCTGGGGGGACACCAGGACTCCCAAAGGGATGTCACTGGGACATTAAAGACACCCACCGGGACACACTGGGACACAAGTACACACGGGGAGACACCACGGCGATATATAGAATGGCCTGGTAATATCTGGACCCCTCCAGGGACACCACTGTGACATTAGGAATTTCCCAGGGACGCCCCCTGGGACATCAGGGACCACCCCCTCACCTTCCCCGGGGACACCAGGACCCCTCCAGGGACAGCACTGGGACATTAAGGACCCCCCTTTAACACAGCCCTACCCCAGGGACAATGTAGGGGCATTAAGGACTCCTCCCAGGACACCAGGACCCTCACAGGACCAGAAACGCACAAGGGACATACTGGGGACACAAGGACACTCCTGGGGACATCCCTGGGACATCAGGGACACCACGACTGCCCCAGTGACACCACAAGGACATCAAGGACCCCCACAGGGACACCTTGCAACACAAGGACATACTGGGAGACACCACTGGGACATCATTAGAATAGCCTTTAGGACATCAGGACCCCTCCAGGGACACCCCTGTGACACTAGGAATTCCCCAGGAACCCCGCCCCGGGACATAACAGACTACCCACTCACCTCCCTGGGGACACCAGGACCACCCCCAGGGACACCCCACAACGCCCCAGGGACGCGCTGGGACACCAGGACACCACCACCACCCCCGGGACACCATTAGGACATCAGGGACATCCCTAGAACCTTAACCACTAGAACGTTAAGGACTCCCAGAAGGACATATTAGGTCACATGCACCCCCTGACAGACACCACTGGGACAGCTAGAATGGACTGGGGACATCAGGACGCCTCCAGGGACACCGCTGCGACATTAATGACCCCCACCAGGGACACATTGTGATACACAAGGACCCACTGACACACCACTGGGACATGTAGAACGGCCTGGGGATACCAGGACCACCCCAGCGACAACACTGGGACATACAGGACCCCCCTGGAAACACATGACCTGCAACCAGGGAAACTGCAGGGGCATTAGGAACTCCCCCTGGGACACCAGGACCCCCACAGGACACACTGGGGCACCCGAATACCTATAGGGACACCTGAGAACACTAGGACATCCCTGGAGACATCCCTGGGACACCAGGGACACTCCCGGGGACATTAGGACCCTCCCAGGGACACCCTAGTGACATTAGGGACATCTTGGAAGCAGAAGGACCCTCCGCAGAGCACTCCTGGGACATCAGGATCCCCCCAAGGGGACCCTCCAGCAGGTCATTCTCAGTTATCACGCAGAAGCTCCCCCTCGATGGAAGTCCTTAGCAGCAGGGCAGCCCTCAGATCTGCACTGTCAAGGAAACGGAGGCCCAGAAACAGACCCCCCATCCCAAAATGGGAGGACCCCCTCCCCACATGACACGTGATAGCTTAACATTATGCTAGGGGCCAACCAATGTCCTCCTTTTTCTTCTAGTGCCGTGACGACCATGGGTGGTACATGGACGGTCACCTTCTGCCCCATGGTGAACTTAGGGGCCTCCTGCATCAGTAGCACAGGTGCTGCTCCTGCTTTAAGGCATCCAGGCCATCCTGAGCTCACCTCATCCAGCTCTTTGCAGGAGTAAGCTACAGCCCGCCCCTGAGGCCCTAAACAATGTGCCAGAACTCCAAAGGCAATACCTTTTCCCTCACGCTTAAAAAGTGCACAGGTCTTTGTCACATCAGGTAATCCCCACGCGGGGGCCTCCACCAGAGCTCACTTTTCTTCAGACGCTTGAAAGTGGCTTTACCCTCCTCTGTCCCGCCAATAGACCCATGGCAGGAGGTTTCCGGTAGCTCGTACTGAGCTTTCACAAATAAAACACAATTGCCTCCCCAAAGCCCACACCATCCGACCACCCCGAGAAATCCTCGTAGTTCCTTGAGAGCCTGAGGCTCCGCGAGGCAGCGAATAGCCTCCTTCTGTTGGGATCCCAACTGTCTCTGGCCTTCCAGCACTTCAAACCCCAAACGTGGAAGTGACTCCTCGATAATTCCATATCCACTAGTTCCCAAGACATTTAGAAGGCTTATCGTCAGGGAAAGACACAGCTCCCAAGTCCCTGCCGCAACCACAATATCATCCTATGATCGCAGAACTCTTCCCTGATCATTTTCTGTTCTCCAAATGTCAAACTGCTTTGCCAACTGATTCCCAAAGATTGTCGGGATATTTTGAAAGCCTTGTGGTACAACCGCCTAAGTGTATTGCATTTTCCTTCCCGTTTCTGGGTTTGCGCATTCACAAGCAAAAGGCTTCTGACTGTCAGTGCCCCGGGGAACACAGAAAAAGGCATCCTTCACATCAAAACCTGTACACCATCCCTGTTCCCCTGTAAGGGTGGTTTCATATCTGTATGGATGTGCTACTACAGGATAAATACCTTGAGGTATGTGATTTGTTGCTCTTAAATCCTGCACCAATCGGCAATCTTGACCCTTGGCCTTTTTCACTGGCAAAACAGGGGTGCTGGATTTCAACGCACACCCCACCAACAGGTTGTACTTCAAGAATTTCTGAATTATCGCTACCGACCCATTCCTAGCTTCCAGCTTCAGGCGATACTGTTTCCTTCTCAGCGGGGATGATCCAGGCTTTAAGTCAATCCTCACAGGTTTTGACCTGTGGGGTTTTCCAGGAACCTCTCCGGCTCGTACAATAGGAATCACAGCATCTCTGACCTCTGGGCGTATCTTTCCCCTTTCAAGGCAGCATAGCCTGTAACAACAAAGCTGCTGCCTCTCGACACAAACAGTTTCTGGAATTAAGATTTCTATTTCCTCGTTTTAAAATCAGATTTCTGCTTCCAATTTTTTGGAGTAGATCTCTCCCCAAACAATGCTTTGGGAAAATTTGGCTAATATAAAAACTGATGAGGAACCCACTGTTTTCCCAGCTTCACTGCTAAGGGTTTCAAAAATGGCCAAGTTTCATGGGTCCCTGCCATACCAGCAATGCTTATATCCTTACTGCTTAGTTCCCCTCTAAAGTCTTCTGAACAGAGGAAGTAGCCCCAGGATCTGCCCAAAGCTCAACTTCTTCGCTTCCCAGCTCCGCTTTAACGAGAGGCTCCTCTGGGGAGAGACTCCTCCGCTCCCCCTCATTCCTCGCTTACTGGGAGCAAGGGGGCAGAGGGGCTCCAATCCTTAAGCAGACGGTCTTCTTCTGAACGCCCATCCCTTTTGCACTGTGCACACTGATTATCAGCCAACCGAGGGCTGGGCCGGGGTCCCCCTCTCGGGCTCTGCCCCATCCTCAGGCCCTTGCCCTCACCCTACCATTTTACTCTGATACCGCCAACAAGCAACAATTTACTCTTCCCTTTCGACTCTCTCTATGACGATCTGCAATCCAAGCAACATCCAACAGCTTTCCCCTATCTCGAGCAATCACTTCCTTGTAACTTCTGTAACTTTCTTCTAATACCATCCCAGGATTGGCCCACCAATAGAGGGGCCAATTGATCTCATCCCTCTTAAGATGCAGGGTCAGCACTTGTAGAGTTGCGGGCTACCTCCTTCATTCTGTTCTGCAGTCCTGTGGGGGGCTCTTGGCTATCGTGCCTAGCCTCGTACCATTCGGACATGGTTATTGCCTTAGCCACAGCATTTTGAATGCCAAATATAATCCCTTTCTGATACCGAGTCCAAAGCTGCCTGGGTCTGTTAACAGGCAGGTCCCAGTTTGGACCAACGGAGGGGAAATGATGCTCCACAGTTCCTGTTTTAACCTCGGCTTCCACATGTATTCTAGCGGCTTGACAAATCATCTCCTTCTCCCTACTATCAAACAAAACCTGCAGTATTGCCCCTATATCCTTACACTCTGGATCATCCTGTGTTTTAACCATCATTATTTCAAAAACACCAGCCGCCTTCTCAGGGTCGTCTCGGTAATTTCCTGCGGTTGCTTTGCAATTCTTCAACTCTGTTATTGAAAACGGGACCGTCACCGTAATGGGTCCTTCATTTCCCACAGCCTGGCGCAGGGGAGCCTGTGTCACTTCCCCTGGTTTGGCCCGCTCCCACCCTGCGGCTGGGCTAAAACCTTCTGCCCCACTAAATCGCTCTCCCTCTTCACAGCCACTTTCCCTGTGTGAAATGTGTTCATTTGATTTGTGTCGATATAGAACAATGCTAGGACCGCAGGATGCAATGTAACCTTCTGTCTTACATACCCTTGTATAACCACACGCTTAAGAAAAACAGAGTGATCAATGGATATAGTTCCTGGATCTTGCAAAGAACATCTGGCTACATACCTAATTTCTCTATCTTAAAAAGGACATCTGGTTACACACCCTGACATGCAGGCTGAGCTGCTAACAGCATAGTGTTAAGTAAGAGAAGTTTACAGGGCGCATGCGTAAAATCTAGGGTCATCCTAAGGGTGAGCCGAGGAAGACTGCTGACTTCATCCACCGACCGCCAGGCAGGGGTTAAGATGACCCTCGGAGATAGAAAGAGCATGCGCCACGAAGTGCATGCCTGTTCCAAGGATCCATTTACATAAACCGACCCTTTCTTAGAAATAGCTAGGAATATGTCTTAGTTTAGGAAATATAAACCAAAAATAAACTTTGTACAGCGCGCATCTTGGTGGAGCGGAGGCTCCCGGCGCACCCAGCACTGTTTGCTTGCCTCTATTTGCTTAATAAATTGCAAACTTTGATTGTAATCCTATTTTGGGACTAAGTTCTTTATTACAACTGGGGGCTCATCCGGGATGGCTTTGGTTCCTGAATTCTGACTTGATCAAGGAGGGGTGCCCCACCATTTGGTGGCTCCTGTTCGAGTCAGGTCTGGACTAACGCCATCCTGAACCTGAAGAAAGGCAAGCAAAGAATTTGATTTTTTTAATGAGCTCCCTTGCTGGCTGCAGCACTGTATTTTGCCCGTAATTCTGCGTGCAAAGATCTGAACAAAGACAGAGTCGTAAGTATTTAAGGTGCATACCGTTCCCTTGGGTGGGATTCGGTTGCCTGTGTGTGTAAGAGTGTGACTGAGACGGAACTTTGTTCCAAAGCCATTGTGGAGGTCTTCTAACCGCGGTTCCAATCTCCCGCGAGGGACTTGGCCGGTGAAGGACCAAAGCGATGCCTATAGGATTCGTGGGTGGGTGATGGGTCCTAAACCCCCTGCAAGACACTCCTACTAAGGTAACCAAGGGCTGTAGGAATTGCCGCAGTAAAATTCCTAGATGGGCCAGACAAAATCGAAGACCAGGGACCACGAGAAAGGGAGCAAATTGCCAGACATACCACCAGAAAGTCCATTAGCAATAATGATTAGAAATTGGAACAACAAGGGCCCCATAAAAGGAAAAAGTAAATTAAAAATGATCCAGTATTGTATGGTAGAATGGCCAAAGGAGCCTATAAGACCACATGTCTTTTGGCCTGTTTTCGGTTCTTTTGAAGACTGGATTTGCCAGGCCTTAAGTATACATGTTAATTCAAAGGAACCTTTTAGTCAGGAGGAAAGTGATTATGCAGGATTATGGATCAGGACTTCACGTCCTTTTCCAGCCTCAATACTTACACTAAAAGCAGAAGAAGAAAAACAGGAAAGAGAAAAAGATGATAAATGGGAGCCATTAGATAACCTACCACCTCCATATCTTAACAATCCACCCCCGGCGGCAGCTCCCCCTCCGGTGGCCGTGGTATCTCCACCAGTACCACTGTTGCCCCTGCCTCCACCACCAACAGCACCGGAATTAGATCGACCCCCGGCTGCACGTACGAGAAGTAGGACTGCCGTATCTGAGGGAGCTTCTCTACATCCCTTACGAGAGGTACCCCTCGGAGGCAATCAGGGAGGCATCGGGTTTGTGGCAGTCCCATTAAATACTACAGATGAAAGAAATGGGGACCCTGTTAGGTGATCCCTTCGGAGTAGCTGAAAAACTGGACCAGTTCCTAGGCCCCAATACTTATACTTGGGAAGAAATACAGTCCGTTTTAGGGACCTTATTTACTGCTGAGGAGAAGGGAATGATTAGGCAAGCGGGAATGAGAATTTGGGAAAGACAGAATCAGGCAGGACCCCTGGGAGACCACAAATGGCCAAATGTGGATCCCCACTGGGATCATCAACAACCCCAAGGAAGACAGAATAGGAGGGGCTTGAGAGCATTAATCATACAGGGAATAAGGGAAGCGGTTCCCCGAGGGCAAAACATTAATAAAGCATTTAATGAACAACAAGGGAAAGATGAATCTCCAACAGAATGGTTGGAGAGATTAAGGAAAAGCCTACAAATGTATTCTGGAATTGATCCGAGTACAGTGGCCGGAACCACACTCCTTAGAACACAATTTGTGGCTAGATCCTGGGGGGACATAAGAAGGAAATTAGAAAAGTTGGAAGACTGGCAAGAGAGAGGATTAGAAAAGTTACTTAGGGAAGCACAGAAAGTATATGTTAGGAGAGATGAGGAAAAACAAAAAGCAAAAGCCAAAATCTTTGTAGCAGCAGTAAGAGAAAGCCAGAGAAATAAGACCCCGTCTGGAGAGAGAAGGGAAAAAGGAATAGAGAAAACACCCAGGGGACAGTCTTACCGAGAAAGATCCACAATTCCTGTCTGTTACTATTGCAATAAGAAGGGACATGTTCGGAAGAACTGTCGGAAGCGGGAACAGGATGAGAAAGTATTCAAAGAAGAATAGAGGTGTCAGGGGCTATATCTTCTGGGGACTTCAACATCAACAGAGCCCTTGACAAAATTATTAATCGGTCCCCATAAGGAGGAAGTTTTATTCTTAGTGGACACAGGGGCTGAAAAATCCACTATTAGAAAACTTCCAAAAGGAATAGCAAAAGGGAAGAGTTATATGTCAGTAGTAGGGGCAAAAGGAGAACCTTTTCAAGTACCTGTCTTGAAAGATGTAGAAGTAGAAACAGAGAAAAAAAACCTGTCTTAATGGTTTACTTTTGCTCCCTGAGGCGGAGTACAACTTATTAGGAAGGGATCTGATTTTGAAACTAAACTTGAGGATTCAGAGTCAAGGGGACAAATTGCAGATGAAATTTCACACTTTAAGACAAGAGGATGAAGAAGCCATTAACCCTTCAGTATGGTATAAGGAGGGGGAAACTGGAAAGATAGAAATGGGCCCCATAAAAGTTCAAATAATAGATCCGCATTGTCCCATTAGAGTCAAACAATACCCTATACCAATGGAGGGTCGAAAGGGATTAAAACTTGTAGTTGACAGACTTCTGGAAAAAGGAACTTTAGAACCATGTACGTCACCTCATAATCCACCCATCCTCCCTGTAAAGAAATCTGATGGGTCATACAGGATGGTACAGGACCTGAGAGCTGTAAATCAGCAAACAATCACTAAATTCCCTGTAGTGGCAAATCCTTATACTTTACTGAGCCATCTATCTCCCAGACATACTTGGTATAGCGTAATAGATTTGAAAGATGCCTTTTGGGCCTGCCCCCTGGGTGAGAGATCCAGAGATTATTTTGCCTTTGAGTGGGAGGACCCTGAAACGGGATGAAAACAACAATTAAGATGGACTGTACTACCAAAGGGGTTTACAGAATCACCGAATTTATTTGGACAAACTTTAGAGAAAATCTTACCAGATTTTACATTACCCAGGGAGGTAAAATTATTGCAATATGTGGACGATCTATTAGTAGCAGGAGAAACTGAAGAAGGAACCCGAGAAACTACTATTAAATTGTTAGATTTTCTAGGAGAAAAGGGACCAAAGGTGTCTCAATCAAAATTACAGGTTGTAAAAGAGGAAGTGAAATATTTAGGGCATTGGCTGAGTAAGGGAAGAAAGAAGTTGGATCCTGACAGGGTATCTGGGATCCTAGCCTTAAGACCCCCACAAACTAAAAAGGGAATTTGGCAGATATTGGGATTATTAGGATATTGTAGACCATGGCTTGAAAGCTACAGCGAAAAGGTTAAATTCTTATATGAGAAATGAATAACCAACTTCAGTGATTCACAGAAGATGATCAGAAATTTGAGGAAATAAAAAGGGCATTAATGCAAGTGCCTGTATTGAGCCTCCTAGATCTGGGAAAACCTTTTTATTTTTTTTTGTGAATACATCAAACCAGGCAGCATATGGAGTCCTTACTCAAGACTGGGCAGGAATTAAGAAACCCGCAGGGTATTGTTCTAAGTTACTTGATCCGGTAAGTAGAGGACGGCCTGCTTGTCTCCAAGCTTTGGTCGCTACAGCATTACTAATAGAGGAAGTTAGGAAGATTACCTGTAGTGCTCCTTTAAAAGGTGTATACTCCACACAATGTCAGAAGTGTTTTACAACAGAAAGCGGAAAAATGGTTAACAGATAGCCGGATCCTAAAGTATGAAGCAATACTAATTGACTCCCCTGACTCAGAACTGAGGGTAACCTCTGCTCAGAGTCCAGCACAGGTTTTGTTTGGAGAACCATCGGAGAAATTACAACACAACTGTTTAGAGGTAATTGAAACCCAGACGAAGGTAAGGCCAGATTTAAGGGATACTGAATTGGAGAAAGGAGAAGCATTGTTTACAGATGGCTCCTCCCGGGTATGGAAGGGAAAATAAAATCAGGATATGCAAGAATTAATAAGGACCTAGAACCTGTGGAATCAGGACCTTTGAGTCCATCATGGTCAGCTCAGGCTTGTGAGCTGTATGCCCTGTGTAGGGCCCTGGAATTGTTAAAAAAGGGGAAAAGTGGGACTATATTTACAGATTCTAAATATGCATGTAGGGTGGTCCACGCTTTTGGAAAAATTTGGGAAGAAAGAGGTTTAATTAATACTCAAGGGAGGAATTTTATACATCAGGAATTAATAGTAAGAATTTTAAGGGCATTAAGAGAACCAAGGGAGATAGCAGTGGTACCTGTGAGAGGACACCAAAAGGGATTAGATTACCAAACCACAGGAAATAATTTAGCAGATAAAGAAGCCCAGGAAGCAGCCTTGAGGACTCAGGACGTAGCACAGGAGGAAGAAAGACAAGAGGAAGAAGAAAAGAAGTTTACCCCTGAGGAACAAACAAAATTGGAGAGAATAGGAGCTAAGTTAGAACAAGGAAAATGGACACTGCCCGATGGGCGAGAGATGTTGCCAAAAGCCTATGCTAGGCAAATATTGGAACATTTGCATGCACAACACATTGGGGTACAAAGGCGTTAAGTGATCATTTCCTTAAACAATTTGGCTGCATTGGGATTTTTGAAATAGCAAAGCAAATCACACAGGGTTGCTTAACTTGTCGGAAGATAAATAAGAAAGTGTTTCGACAAGTAGCCATGGGGGGGAAGAAAACCAGCTTACAGACCTTTTGAGAAAGTACAAGTTGATTTCACTGAATTACCAAAGGTAGGGAGGATAAAATATTTGTTGGTAATAGTAGATCATTTAACACAATGCGTAGAGGCTTATCCTGTAGCACGAGCTACGGCACAAACAGCGGTAAATATTTTATTAGAGCATTTGATACCTAGATATGGGATAATCCAGTACGTTGATTCTGATCAGGGCACACACTTTACTCCCAAGATAATAAAATTATTTTGTCAATCATTAGGTATTCAGTGGGAATACCACATTCCGTGGCACCCACAAAGCTCGGGGAAAGTAGAAAGAATGAATCAAACAATAAAACAACAATTAGCTAAGTTAATGATAGAGACACAAATGCCCTGGACGAAATGTTTACCACTGGCACTTTTAAACATAAGAACTAAACCACACAGTGAGACTGGATTATCGCCATATGAAATGTTATATGGCATGCCTTATTCTCAAGGGATGCCTCTAGGGAACAGTGTAGTTGAGGATCATAGCATCCAAAAATATATCACTACCATCGGAAAGAGATTAAAAGAGCTGAGAGAGATTGGGATGATGGCTCAAACACCACCTTTAGGTTTTGCAATACATCAGTTGAAAGCGGGAGATGAGGTTTTGATAAAAACATGGGAAGAAGAAAACCTATCTCCCCTCTGGTGATTTGAAGAATCAGTCAGCAAGATGCAGGCGGGTGGAGGTTATCTTTATTCGGCAGCGCTGGGTGCATGGGGGATCGCTCCACCAAAGTCATGCACACCGAGGGGGCTTTTCAGTCCCCCCTTTATACATGCTACTCAGACCTATTCATTAGTTTTCCAAGAAATTGTTTATATATTCATCACAATTCTGAGACTCCATTTACATATCTCATGCCTGCGCAATGTCCTTGAGGAGTTGTCTCTATGCAGACTCTATTCCTTAGCGGTCACGTTTAAAGTCTCCATCTTCGCCACATCGCATGTACCACAGGAATCTAAGACAAAATGTCCCTTCTAAAGGTAGCCACCCAAGGACTTAGCAGTCTGTGCATCCGTCATGTGGCAATAAGGGTCCTTGGACATTTCCCGACTTTTAACTAAACATAGGTGTGTCATCCTTTAGATAAGTGGTACAGCATTCACTGTTCACTGGGAAGGACCTTTTCCTGTTTTATTAACTACAGAAACAGCTGTAAGAACTGCTGAGAAAGGATGGCCACATGTTTCGCGAGTAAGAGGTCTGGTGAAGGAGTGGAAAATAACATCTGAACCAGGAAGAACTAAACTAACCATCAGAAGAACTTGACGAAGCCTTCATCAAAGAGCATAAGCTAAGTTGCTGTGGGAAGTTCATTGTAATTACTCCTGTAGAATTAAGCAGTAACCGGGAACAGTTAAGAGCCAGTAATGTATTAATGTATAGGAGGATTGACAAAAAGTCGTACCCTCTCAAGCCCCTGGAGAGGAGCCGGTACTAGTGCCTGTCCATCGTGTAAACAGTGCTGTTTATTTTTAAGGGCTAAGTGTTCCAAATGTTTTAAGTATATTACTTCCCCAGGAGGAGGACAGGAACACTATCTAAATAACAGCTTAGAGTTTCGGTGTATTCGATACAAAGCCACCACCCCCTTCCATAACCTACCCTGGGTAAAGGTTTTATTGTCGTTGATTTAATCAAGAAGTGTTTTTAGGAAATAAGAGACAGTAATAAGCTATCCACAATATATAGCAAAATTTTTGGGACGCAGCATACAAATTATCTCATCTGGCTGTTTAAAAGAGACGATCCCTTAAGATTAACGAAGAGGGCAAGACCGGATAGGGAACTGGTGCTGCGGCTTGGAAGGTCTGCCAAGGGCTGCAACCCCTTCGGGCTGTGACCATCGATCGCTATAGCCCTTACCGGACCTCTTCTAGTCCTGCTTGGGGTGAGTTCCTTAACCCAGGCTACGACGAACAACTGCAATCAATGTATAGTAACTACTAGAAGGGGACGGGTAAGTTCCCAAACCTTGGTGTATCATACGGTCTATGACTGTAAAGACCAGAAAATAGGAATCTGCATTCATAACCAAACCCAGTATGCTCTATGCAGAAAAGGTAACAGGACCGTATGCTATGATCCAAAAGAACTCCCTTATCAATATTGGGTGGAAATTAAGACAAATTCGGAAGTAGGTAGATTAATTGGAACAAGTCGGGTTATAACCAATTTGAACACATCAGTATCAGTAATCTTTGATGCATGTGATATTATAGATGATGATCTAGACACTAATTGTGGGAGTTTGGAGTGGAGACGGTACTATAGTAATCAACCAAAATACATCTGCCCCGGCGGACATCAATGTCAAATAAACCCTGATTATGTACCTAGTCAAACCGCGAGGTATCAAGCGGCACACCTATGCCGAAGAAGGGGATGGTCCTGTGTATGTTGGGATACTGCAGGCTGGCGATATGATAATCCACGTGGAAATTTACAAGCTTCAATCACAAGGGTACAAACAGACAGTAATTGTACAACCCGTACCTGCAATCTAGTAAATTTAACTCTTACAAATTTAGAGATTTGGAAACAGAAGAAAGTAACCAAAATTGGACTTAAGATATATGGACCTGGAGAAGACCCGGGTGTAGTTATTAATATTAAAATCAAAGAAAGGATAAAAGAGTCAGTGCAACACAGACTGTTATTCAACTCATTTTATCATGAAACAGAAACAGGAGTAAAATATGAAATTCCCACAGTTGCTAAAAATCTGTTTATAAATCTTGCTGAAAACATTGCTAAGTCATTGAATAGAACTAATTGTTATGTTTGTGGTGGAACAAATCAAGGTGAACGATGGCCATGGGAGGCTATGGAGAGCAACATAAGCAATCCCCAAGTATGGGAAACAATGAAAAAGGGTAATAGAAAACAACAATGGGTACTCCAAACGAGTATAATTGGAAGAAGTTGTTGGCAAAATCTAAAAAACCAAATGAAGACAAGTAGGTAACCTGGAGGGTGAAGGAGGTTACCTATGGAATGAAACTCAGAATAGCTGGGATAAATGGGGAAACCCACGGGAAATGAATCATCAATTTAAGAACTGGACCAATGGAACAAACACACCAAACGGTTGGCCAATGCCTGAAGGACGTTCCTGGATTTGTGGCAAACTAGCCTATGCATATTTACCAAAGAATTGGACAGGATCCTGTGTATTAGGAACTATAAGACCCAGTTTTTTCCTGTTACCCAGAGTTCGGGGAGAGCAATTAGGGGTCCCAGTATATGCTGAAGCTGATGAGCTAAGGAAAAGGCGCCATAAACGAAGCTTACAAATGGAAATTGGAAATATAATGAATGGCCTCCCGAAAGAATCATTGCCTATTATGATCCAGCTACGTGGGCAGAAGATGGATCCTGGGGTTATAGGACCCCAATATATATGCTTAATAGAGTAATTAGGCTACAAGCTGTAGTAGAAATAGTTGTAAATAAAACCGGAGATGCACTTGGATTAATTGCAAAACAAAATACCAAGATGAGAACCGCTTTGTATCAAAATCACTTAGCTCTGGATTATTTGTTAGCACAAGAAGGAGTCGTCTGCAGAAAATTTAACCTTAGTAGTTGTTGTTTAGAGATTGATGATGAAGGAAAAGCCGTAAATCAGCTGATAAAAGAAATGAAGAAAATTGCACGTGTCACAGTTCAAACTTGGAATGTAATCAATCTAGAAGGATTGGGGGGGGTGTGTGTGTGTGTGTGTGTGTGGAATTTATAGGCGGTGGTTGGCTTACTAAAATTGGGATCATTGTATTGGGGATATGTGGAGGATTGCTAATCATTCCATGTTTAACACCTTGTTTTACCAGATTAATACACTCGGTTATACAAGGGATACAAATATCTGCGGTACCTGTTCACCCAGAACCAGGGAAAGAGAAAACCCATTCCCTGATGATAATAAAAACAAAAAAAGATCCAAAATTGATACCAATTCGACAAGTGTTGACTCGACTGGAAACGAAAACACGAATCAATACCATAAAAAAGAAGATGGGGGATGGTGAAATGTGTTCATTTGATTCGTGTCGATATAGAACAATGCTAGGACCGCAGGATGCAATGTAACCTTCTGTCTTACATACCCTTGTATAAACACACGCTTAAGAAAAACAGAGTGATCAATGGATATAGTTCCTGTATCTTGCAAAGAACATCTGGCTACATACCTAATTTCTCTATCTTAAAAAGGACATCTGGTTACACACCCTGACATGCAGGCTGAGCTGCTAACAGCATAGTGTTAAGTAAGAGAAGTTTACAGGGCGCATGCGCAAAATCTAGGGTCATCCTAAGGGTGAGCCGAGGAAGACTGCTGACTTCATCCACCGACCGCCAGGCAGGGGTTATGATGACCCTCGGAGATAGAAAGAGCATGCGCCACGAAGTGCATGCCTGTTCCAAGGACCCATTTACATAAACCGACCCTTTCTTAGAAATAGCTAGGAATATGTCTTAGTTTAGGAAATATAAACCAAAAATAAACTTTGTACAGCGCGCATCTTGGTGGAGCGGAGACTCCCGGCGCACCCAGCACTGTTTGCTTGCCTCTATTTGCTTAATAAATTGCAAACTTTGATTGCAATCCTATTTTGGGACTAAGTTCTTTATCACAATGACATAAACACAGTTCCCATTTAAGTGATTAAAAACTGATAGAAACCGTTTATCAAGAAACCAGTTTTACAGTACCTTGTTCTTTTCACTCCCGGTTGTTGCTGCAGGTCTAGAAAACAGAAATATATTTCAGTACTGAAATGCTTACATTGATTATGAATAATACTACAGTTGCTTTGAAAACTTCACTGCAGAAATGAATTAAACTAAAATCTAGGATAACAACTTTGTTAGATGCAGTTGAAGACTGAAACAGTTACTGTCTACCATTATGTCTATTGGAAGGCTATTTTTTCTGCAAGATATTAAGCAAGTAGTTGAAATAACTATTCTCTCAGCTTCACACAAAGTGACAGAAATCTTACAGCTACAGACATGTAGCTATACGGTTACGTGCATTCCCTGTTTAATACCAGGGGTTTAGCTCTCTTCAGTACTGAGAATCCTTCTCCTACAGCTCAAAGAACTGTAATTTTGGATTCTATGGTGTCCTAGTGTTACCGAAATCTCGGAATGAAGAACTTATCGACACCAATGTGATGTAGATAAGCAGACACTTCTTTATTGACGGCCGGGTGCGTGAGCGAGTCCTCTCACGATCAACGCACACCAGGTCCCAAAATCAGATTCCAGATATAGAACTTATACATACATATTCATTAATTATTCATGCATAATCATAACATTTCCCGTAAATCATTTACATACTCTCCTCCTATATCCGATTCTGCGCAGTAAAGCTTAGAAAGGTCTAGAAATGGGTCTGGGGTACGATTTGGGTAGGTGGTATAGGAGTCGGTGGTCGCGATCTCCCCCTGCCGGAATTACCTTTTACTAAAGTTCACAGTTTCTTGGCAGGCACCTACAAGCTGTTCCAGTCAACTCTCCCCGGTTTTCATTAATCTCATATTCTGACATTTCAATACACCTCTGCATACAGAAGACTGGTTAAATACAAAGGCACCTTTCAACCCTAGAGTTATTACCTATGTTTCAACAATAGTTCCAGGCCCTTCTTCTAGCCTTGGTACAGGACGTACAGAAGATCTCATAGCAGCTTTTACTGTGTAGCTATAAGTTTCTTATAATTTTTTTTTTTCTTATCGTTCTATATTTTGATTTTATTAAATGATTTTATAAAATCAATTAATCAATCAAATAAAGTCAATCAATCTTAACTTATTAACAAATCGATAACAGTTCCCCCCTTTGAAAGTGTTGAAAATCATTATTTCAATACTTTCACATTATTCATATATCTTTTGTTTCAACATATTTTGGTGATGGATCATGTCTTGATAAAATAGTTGGTACTTCTCTCATAATCATACGATTCACTGCAATTCTATTGGTAAACTGTTTCTTCAAACATGCATATACTAGCATGCTCATCAAAAAGACATTAATAACAGAAACAAAGTTTTAATTATAGATTGTATCCAAGAGCTCAAATTCCATCCCAGTTTGTTAAAAATTTTCCCAAGCCAATCTTCTGACATATCCTTTTGAATTGCTTCAGTTTCTTTTTCAGTTTTTCCTAATAGGTCTAGATCATGTTCCACATCCTGAATGACATTTGAAATGTGGATACAACAGTGGTCCAGTTTATCCTTGAGATATCCACATACTCGATGTTCTTTAAGTAGGAGCATATCTAATGCCATTCTATTTGTAAAGTCATTCTGGAGGTCGCCTGTAATTATATATTCAATTCCTTAAACCCCTTTTTGGTAACGTTTGCTAATTTTTCCACTTGACCAGTTAAATGATAGAGCCATGCTCTGTTTCTATATGAAGCTATAGGATTTAAAAGTGATTCAAGTGCCCAACCAGTTTTCACTCCTGTAAATGGTTCATTCCAAATATCATCATTTATCCCAAATCTCTTTATTCGTTTCAGTTCTAAATTCTCTAGAGATCCTTTAAATGGTGATTTCTTCCAAATTGGACACAATGTTGGCATGCCTAAAGTGATTTGTTTCACCTTACCATCTAATGGTAGGTGTGTTGTCCAGGTTCCATCACTTAATGCCCAAACTAAATGTCCTGGACTTCGAATAGTAGATTTTCTACAACTAAACAAAGTTCCTTTCCTAACTGTAGAAGTGCTGGTTAAATTGAGAGTGTTCTTAAGACCTCGACAAAACCAACCATATTTCAAAGCAGCGGCCAACGGAGGAATTCTTTGGATTACTAAGTCTGCATTACTACAATCATACACTTTTTCACATTTCCACCACGGCACTATTTTATTTTCCTTCTCTCCCGATGTAGTTGACCTATCATTGACCCAGGGTAATACTGAAAAAAACTTTTCCATCCCAGGTAAAACACCAAGAAGTTCTTGCCAGATACTGAAAATGGGAAAATATGGACATAGACCATATAGAGTCCCATTGTTCTACTAGTTGGGTACCTTGGCCAGTTTCGTTACACTTCCATTCCATGACACTTCTGCTCACATTGGTTTTAAATTGTTCATCATATGAACACCATCCCACAGTCTTAAATCTCCCTATTTTGGTAAAAACATGATTTAACAATTTTTCACAATCCGCCAGACTACCTGGAGTTTTCCACTGTTTTCTAATGACTTTCACTTGCTCATACCATTGAGTCACTGGCCTCTGTTCACAATAATTGGTTTCATTTTTATGTTCCAGGTTAGTCAAATTCATAGTTAAAATTCCCCATGGAATAGATTCACCTACTGCCTTCGGTATTGGCAAACAAGCAGTGATCTGCATGACATTTTGTAAATTGGCAAATTCTTTAGTCAATCCTACCAACAAATTTTCCTCGGCCATTTGTTTGGGAATGTCAATCACTTGTTCTGTTTCTATTTGTCTTTTGTTCCTGTCCACCAAGTCATCCCATGATCCCACCAACACTACCAACCAAAAAAAAATCCAAAAACCAATCATAACCTGATATGCAAAATTAGACATGTTTCAAAGTCAATTTTTAAGTCTCTGGGTCACGTTTCACAATCTTCCACGGAGTAGATGCTTTCTTCACGGTGCTTTCT
This sequence comes from Falco punctatus, assembly GCF_963210335.1. Lineage (NCBI taxonomy): Eukaryota > Metazoa > Chordata > Aves > Falconiformes > Falconidae > Falco > Falco punctatus. The sequence goes on from NC_137582.1 coordinate 668,294, forward strand.
TCACTCGAGTATAATGTATCCAAGCATCCGATTCTGCAATTTTGATAGCTGTAAAAGTGGTTAGCAGTATCTGGAAAGGTCCTCTCCAGCACTCCTGCAAAGGTTCGGAGGTCCAAGTCTTCACATAAACATAGTCTCCTGGTTGGAAATCATAGACTGAATTTTCCAGGGATAAAGGTCTATTCCAAATTACTGCACTCCGAATTGCAGTCAAAGTTTTTCCTAGAGAAAGCAAATAGTTATACACATCTTGTTTTCCTTTCACATATATGTTTGGATTTGGTTCTGGAGACTCATATGGTTTTCCATATAGTAATTCATAAGGACTGACTGAGGTTCCACTCCTTGGCTGTACTCTTGATTCGTAATAACGCCAATGGAAGTGCCTGAGGCCACTTTAGAGTGGTTTCTTGACAAATTTTACTTATTTGTCATTTTAAAGTTTGATTCATCCTCTCCACTTTCGCACTAGATTGTGGCCTCCAAGAGGAATGTAAATCCCAATCAATACCCAAGACTTTACTAACACTTTGGACTGCTTCATCAACAAAGTGTGGACCTCTGTCAGAGGAAATTCCAATAGGAACTCCAAATCTCGGAATTATTTCTTGTAATAACCACTTTACAACCTCTTTTGCTTGTGTGGTGCGACAGGGAAGGGCTTCTGGCCATCCTGTAAAAGTATCAACTCTTACCAGGATGTACCAGTACCCATTTTGTCTAGGTAGCTCTGAAAAATCTACTTGCCAATAATCTCCAGGTTCTGTACCAGACTTCAGTCTACCCATTTGAACCTTTTTCTTAATCACTGGATTATTTTTCAAACGTACTTCACACTTTGCAGTTACCATTTAGCTATTCCAAACATCTTAACTGATATTACTTGCTTTCGTAAAGATGTTACTAAGGCTTCTGCCCCCCAGTGACATTCTTGGTGTCTCATTTGAATGATCTCCCTCATCAAAAGAGGTGGAATTACTACTTGTCCGTTAGGAGTTACCCACCATCCAGCTAAGTTTTTCTTAGCATTTAATACCTGACCCAATTTGTCATCTTCCTCTGAATATCTCGGGTTTTCCCTAGGAAGGGTTACTGGTTTAGAAGGAATTATTGCCATTTGCAATGCTCGTTTCTTTGCTACCTTTTTCTTTCTTTTTTTTTTTTTTTTTTTTTTTTTTTTCTGCTGTTCTATCAGCTAAATTATTCGCAGCTATTATTTTTGCATTCCCAATCTGGTGTGCCTTACAGTGCATGATTGCTACTTGATCTGGCTTTTGAACTGCTTGCAATAATGGTAAAATTTCTGTTTGATGCTTAATGTTTGATCCTTGAGAGGACAATAACCCCCTCTCTTTCCACAAAGCTCCATGGACATGCACTACCCCAAAGGCATATTTTGAATCAGTCCAGATATTTACTCTCTTGTCTTTGCTTATCTCTAAGGCTCGAATTAAAGCGATGAGTTCTGCCTTTTGGGCTGATGTGGTACTCGCCAGTGCTCCTGCTTCTATAGCTGTAGTCTCTGTTGTTACCGCATATCCGGCGTTATCGGACTCCTTGTTCCGTAAAGCTGCTTCCATCAGTATACAATTCCCAGTCTGGTCTCTCCAATGGCACATCCTTCAGATCTTCACGACTGGAATAAACATACTTGATGGCAGCCAAGCAATCATGTTCCAGTTGTCCTTCCTCCTGTACGGAGCTTAAAAACACTGCAGGATTTACCAGGTTAGTTGTCTTTAGAATCACATCATCTTGTTCAGTCAATACTACCTGGTATTTCATCATTCGGCTGGGGGACAGTCAATGCCCCCCCTTCTGTTCTAGGACAGTTATCACCATGTGTGGGACATAGACTGTTATTGTTCTTCCCAAAGTCAATTTCCGAGCTTCTTGTATGAGCATCACTGTTGCTGTCACTGCTCGAAGGCAGTTTGGCCACCCTTTACTCACTGTGTCCAGTTGTTTAGAGAAATATCCGACTGGTCGTTTCCAGCTTCCTGTCCTCTGGGTTAACACTCCCAGTGCCAGGTGTTGCCTTTCATGTACAAACAGCTGGAAATCTTTGGTTAGATCTGGCAGTCCCAAGGCAGGTGCAGACATTAAGGCACGTTTCAACTCTACAAAAGCCTTTTGTTGTTGTGGGCCCCATACAAAGGGAGAGTTCTTCTGGGCCTCGTACAGCGGTTTAGCTATTAGCCCATAGTTCATGATCCAAAGGCGACAACACCCAGTCATTCCCAAAAATGCTCTGAGTTCATGAATATTTCTTGGCTCGGGTATACCACAAATAGCTTCTTTGCGATCTTTTCCTAATTGTCGTTGTCCTTTTGAAATCTCAAAGCCCAGATATATCACAGTCTGGCAGGCTATCTGGGCTTTCTTCCTGGATACCTTATACCCATTTAGTCCCAGGAAATTCAAAAGGTCAATAGTCACCTGTATACAAATAAATCTTTCTTTTGTAGCAATCAATATATCATCCACGTATTGTAAAAATAAATGTCCAGGTCTTGGTTTGTCCTGTTTCCAGATTTCAAATTCCTTTGCTAAATGATTTCATAAAATAGCTGGACTGTTTTTAAATCCTTGGGGTAATCTAGTCCATGTCAGCTGCATCTTTCGGTTTGAGGATTTTCCCATTCAAAAGCAAACAGTCTTCTGGTTTCCTTTTCCAAAGGTATACAAAAGAAAGCATCTTTTAAATCAAGCACTCTAAACCACTGATAATTCTCCCTCAATGCTGTTAACAGTGTATAAGGGTTTGCTACTACAGGATAAATATCCTTAACTATTTGATTTACTGCTCTCAAGTCTTGTGCCAGTCTATATTCACCCGAGGGTTTTCTGACTGGTAAAATAGGAGTATTATACTCAGATTCACATTCTTCCAAAATTTTATACTCCAAACATTTATCAATCAATTTCTTCAATTCCTGTCTCACTTCTGATTTGATTAGATATTGTTTAATTCTCACTGTTCCTGCGCCTTCCTTCAAATCTATTTTAACAGGTTCTGCTAGTTTTGATTTACCAGGAATATCTGTCTCCCATACAGTAGGGATCACTGCCAAATCCACCTCCGGTGGAATTTCTTGTTCCTTTACCTTTTCTTGTATTATCAAAACTTCTCCCGTGTTTGACTCTGGTATCTTCAAAAAGAATTCTCCTTCATCAAAAACAATTTGTGCATTTAATTTAGATAACAAATCTCTTCCTAACAAGGGTACCGGACATACTGGTACATACAAAAATTCATGTGTAATTATTTTATTTCCAAATTTCAAATCTATGGGTTGTAGGAATGGCCTGTTTTCTTCTTTCCCTGTTGCTCCTTTTATATTGGCTGGTTTTGTTCCAGTTTTTCCTTTACAAGTATTTAATAAAAAAAATGTCGCTCCTGTATCCACTCCCAACCTCACAATTTAAACAACATTTTTTTCCACTTTCTTATTATCAGAAGTTATAGCCGTTACCAAATTATCTCTAATAGTTAGCTTACATTCATCCTGCCAATCCTTTGTCTTAAGGAAAAAAACAAATCCACATATGGCATTTCACTCCATTTCCCTTCTCTTTTACAATACAGCATTAACTGCAGAATAGTGTTATAATTCAGTGTCCCATTCGTGGGCCACTTTTCCTGATCATCCAATATATACAAAGGCCACCAATTATTACGATACTCAAATTATTACAATACTCAATCATCTGGCTCTTTTGCAGATCATCCTGTAAATTTCCCCAATGTGCCAATAAACATCCCAACAAAGAATTTTTCGGGATTTTGTCATTTACAGCAAGATTACCCATGCTTTTACTTTTAAACAACCGAGTTAACTTAGTTGCCATGGTGTAATTACTCACAGTACGATACACAATTATTCAACTCTGTCACTCCGATCCGCGGATCCACACTCCACACTCGCTTTCGTTCTCAATTATACGTCTCACCCTTACAGCCACTCACACTTTCCCACAGTTACTTTAAACAAACATATAACACAATATTGTACCTCTTAATTTTCTTCTTAATACACAAACTCACAAAACCAACAAAGAACCAAAAACCCCTTCTAACTTCTTGTTAGAGGCACTACCTTAGAGAACACTACAGCATATAGTTTCTCTTGTCTACACTTTTGTCCAACCCTGCAATAGCTTTCGCTTATGTCTTACGGGCAGACGCCTAGTCCTACCCTGCGCAGCTCTTTCACCGCGTCTGACAGGCAGACTTACTCAGTGGGACTCCAACCCATTGGTGGGACTCCATCCCACTCCTTACCATACCCTTATTATAGTGGGACTCCTACCCACTTCCTCTAATGCACTTACTCACTTACTTTAGTGGGACTCCAACCAACTTACTACAATTAAAAAAAGAAGTGTCTTACCAAAAATCCAGGGAACGTCACGAAGAGCCTTACGGATTGGGGATTGATGGGTATGCCGAGAAATCCTCGGTGCCAGCAGGAACCGATCAGGTCCCCGACTCCTTTGGCCTCCTTCAGTGCGGTCCCATCTGGGTCGCCAAAACTGTTACCGAAATCTCAGAATGAAGAACTTACCGACACCAATGTGATGTAGATAAGCAGACACTTCTTTATTGACGGCCGGGTGCGTGAGCGAGTCCTCTCACGATCAACGCACACCAGGTCCCAAAATCAGATTCCAGATATAGAACTTATTCATACATATCCATTAATTATTCATGCATAATCATAACATTTCCCGTAAATCATTTACATACTCTCCTCCTATATCCGATTCTGCGCAGTAAAGCTTAGAAAGGTCCAGAAATGGGTCTGGGGTACGATTTGGGTAGGTGGTATAGGAGTCGGTGGTCGCGATCTCCCCCTGCCGGAATTACCTTTTACTAAAGTTCACGGTTTCTTGGCAGGCACCTACAAGCTTTTCCAGTCGATTCTCCCCAGTTCCCATTAATCTCATATTCTGACATTTCAATACACCTCTGCATACAGAAGACTGGTTAAATACAAAGGAACCTTTCAACCCTAGAGTTATTACCTATGTTTCAACAATAGTTCCAGGCCCTTCTTCTAGCCTTGGTACAGGACGTACAGAAGATCTCATAACAACTTTTACTGTGTAGCTATAAGTTTCTTATATTTTTTTTTTTTCTTATCCTTCTATATTTTAATTTTATTAAATGATTTTATAAAATCAATTAATCAATCAAATAGAGTCAATCAATCTTAACTTATTAACAAATCGATAACACTAGGTCAAAGAACTGTAATTTTGGATTCTCTGGTGTCCTGCGTCTGGCTGGGATGCAGTTTATTTTCTTCACAGCAGCCCACACAGCGCTGTGTGTTAGATTTCTGACCAAAACAGCGGTGACAACACACCAGGTTTTTAGCTAGTGCTGAACAGTGTCAACAACTTCTCTTTCTCACTTTGCCACAACCCACACAGGTAAGTTCAGGGTGGGCAAGAAGTCAGGAGGGTACACAGCTGCAAGAGAAAAGGTGGAGCGGGGAGCAGGGCAAAAAATCCTGAGATACCTGCAGTGAAAGAGGGATTTTGCTTTTCTGTAAGTCTCTCCTCGCCCTTTTTAAACACATGTAATACTTCTATGCCTGTGCACACACTCATGTAATTAATCAGAATTTGTGCACGTGACCTCGTTGTTGACTTGGCCAGCATGCTCAAGGCACTCTAAACAAAAAAGAAGTGTTTGTCAACACAAAGCGCATCAGGTAGTGTGGTCACACGAAAGAATAAGAATCTTCATCTGCATCAGATTTGCCAAAAAACCCCAAATACAACAAAAACCCCAAACTTGCCTCCAGCTCTCAGGTCAGTTTTTATCAGTAAGTTTTATTTTCAACATTCCTTATATGCATACCTTCCTTCATCCTGAGACGTTTCACTGGAAGTGCTATCATCCGGTACTTGACCATGAGTGCCACTGGAAGAGCTCATCTGCTGATGAGCCTTCTGCTTTGAAGGCTGTCTTTTACTTTCCTTTGCACCTTTGGCATTCAGGGCAACTTTAGTGCATTACACGGAAAGAAAGAAAAAAATCACCGAGCGAGTAGGTTTGCAAAAAGTATTTCTGTGAAACAGACATACTTAAGATGATGTCCAGAAACAACTGAGACGACAAATATCTATGATAAAACCACAGACTTGACTGCAAAGATCATGGAAGATACCCAAGTGCTTAAAAAACCTGCCCCTAGGAGTGAGGGGGACACAGGGAATCTGAGCTAGATCCAGGTTAAGCTGGACTATATCCAAATAGCCACGGTACAGAAAGCATCTAGAGCAGAGATTCCTTGAAGGACAGACAGGAAAAAACTCCTGCTTAGGTTTACATCAAAATACGTGTGCCTTCTTTAGACTTTTGAGACTGGTTTGGTAATACCATCTTCTCCTGACAAAGGGCATATTAACTTAATGAAAACACCAACTGCACGGAGATCACTAAAACCACCTAGAAAAGGGAGTAGTAGCAAACCCCAAGTTCCTACTTGTCTTTTCTAGGTGGCCATTTCCTACAAAAGTAACTGCTTTTTCCAGTCTGCTTCTCTTTCTGGTTTTGAAGATGCATTTTGCCTCAGTATTAACATGTAAATCACAGGAATTTGGGGGGGGGGTGTTTTCTTTTTTTGTCCCCTTTTCTTTTTTTAGAGCAGGCAATAAAATTGAACCTCCATCGTGAGCTTCGTGTTTTCTAAAAAGAAATTTTCTTCGCTTTTTGAGAAGCAGTGGACTACTCACTAGGGCTTTCACCCCTGGGGAAACTACTTCAACTACTACAGTATTAGAAACCCTAAGACACTTACATAGCACTACAAATAAGAATTAGAGATTATTTCCTTAGCTTACCCTTTCATTGGCATTTTAATCAATTTTGAGCTCTCCCCAGATGAAAAACTCTTTTTGTTTTTTTCTGCTGCAGTGTTTTCATTCTCCATTCTCAAACAGGCGTTCTTCCTTAGAGTAATCTTTTGTTTCATTTGCCAATTAGTGATGTTGCCTGGTGGTGTATTTAATTTATCCAGACATTCCTGTTCTGCCACCGCCTGTGCTCTTGAACATCTTTCTTTGCTTTTTTCTTCTCAACCTATAAAAACAAAGTTAAGCTTCATGTATTTCTTAGGATTTCTAGAAGACAGAAACACCACATCCAAGATGGATTGATTCAGGGTTTACCTTTGAAATAATACAAAATGAAACCTTTTTTTTAATCCATAGAGAAGCATTTTCACAATATTACACTACAAATGGTATTATTTGTCATTGCGAGTTCTTCAAATTCACTCATCATGAAAGACGTAACAAAAATACAGCCCTTAGAAAGAAAACAATAGTGTATCTTAAAACATGAACAACAAAAAAGTGAAAGCATTACAGATGGACAGTTAGAAGGACTGCAGTGTTAGTTGTAACACCACCAGAAAAAAATCAAGTGGAACTGTGCTGGGCTACTGCTCCCTGAACAAGGGGAGGAAAGAAAAAAAAGATCCCAAACCCACAAACACAAATGGTTTCACAGAAGAGGAATTTTCACAAAAGACAATGAAGACACACCATGCAGATATCACAGCACATGAATCAATAGTCAAGACCCTGTTGAGAAGCTATTTTCATTCTTTGATTCAGAATCAGAACCGACATATTTATATGGATTTCTTTTTATGGCAATGAAGTGATAACTACTTGCACTGGAACCGAGTGCCACCTGCTGTTAAACTGGAACAATAATGCATTCCGTTTTCCAAAAATGGGGAAAAAGACAACTCTCCACCGCCCTCTTTATTCACCAGTCACCTATTTCCATTAGAACAAAACCCAATTTGTAGGAAGCATCTCCCCTTCGTGACAAATAGCTAAAGTGAACAGGACCATTGATCCGGAGCGAGATTAAAGAATAAAGGAGTAGCAGGTGAACTACCTCTTTTGGCAGCTGTACCTTCTCTTTCTCCAAAGCCAGGACTACTATTTGCAGCATTCCTACCTTACCCTTAAATCTTCCCGTATCTTGTTCTAGTTCTTCATCAAGAGTCCTTTTCAGCATGGCACATGATTGCTGAGCATTTGCAAAAAGACTTTCCATTTCTGTTTCTCCTGTTTTGTTGTCGATAAAGCAGTCCCTGGGAAAATCATCACTAAATCCAGAGTCTTTTCCAGGTTCCCTCTCTGTTACAAAAAGTGCATTTTCATCACGTGTAGAAACTGGTCTTATTTTAGGAATCATATTAGAAACGTCATCCAAAAGACATGGGTTTTAAGCTGTATCTCAGGAAGTATTCACAACCTCCCACTGCATTTCTGCTACTTCCATCTTCATTCTCTTCCACTTCCATAAGAGGCTTTTTTTTTCTCTCTCTCCATTTGCTAGAGGCACCTTTGTATCATTGATATTATTTGTGCAATCTTCTTCATCCGTACTCCAGGTATCTTCCGTGTTTGCATTTCAGTTATCTTGATCAGAAAGGACACCAAGACTCGGATTACAGTTTCCATTTTGGGTACTTTCCCACCTAGCGTAAGTTTAGTATCTCCAAATTCACCTTTACTTTCTAAGTTGTTACTTGACTCTGTTGCATGAGATGAAACAACATGAGAACTCTTCAATTCATCGCTGAAGCCATCTTCTGACATTTCTTCCACACGGGAAGTAGTTTTCCCAGCTTCATTAATTTCACCAAACAGCTGCTTTAGTTCTGCTGTAACGTTTTGAAAACTTGTTTTCAATTCCCTTTTCTCATTTTCAACCCACATTCTTGCATATCTTTCTTCCCAAGGTTTTAAATGTAGAACTGCTTGTCAGCACTGTGCAATTCCTCATTTTCCGATGTAAAATTTCTGCCTTATCAGTGGGATTTTCATGTGCTGTTTTTTTCTATCAAGTTGGTACTTTCTAAAATATATTTATCCTTAAGTAAACAGGTACAGACAGAAAGATTATCAAGAAAAAACAATACAGTTAATCTATGCAATTCCTGTTGCAAACTCATCCTATAATAGAAATAAGGCGTTTTGAAAGCCATTTTTATAATAAAAATCAAGGGATACTAAATGAAAGGTTCACTGCACCACCATCTTCTTAACAAGAGAAGGACTCGGAAACAACAGTTTCTTGGGTTAGATTTGCCTAGGCATTAGCGTTGCTTTTACCTTTTCGCCTGCTTGCTTTCTGTAACTGCCGGCATTTGTCACAGAGCATGTTTATTTTTCACGTTTTATTGCTTTAATACCATTTTTCATTAAAACTGCCAACATTTTTCTCACCCACCCTCCTCCCTCCATCGCGCTCTACTGTCTGGCATTTTACAGTCCCCGACCGTCTAAGCTAACCCAAGGGGAATGAACATGACAAGCTTTTTACCGTTCACCACACAGAGAACTGGCTAAGGGAGGATTATTTCTTCACCCAAGCTTCAGAAATAATAAATTCCATTCCAAGGTGCAAAGGAAAGGATTTATTAGGGAAACCTGCCTGCTCCTGCCCTCATCCCAGAAATCAGGAACCCAAGCTTGCAGGAAAACCGCACCACGCCTTAACCCTACCCAGCCCCCTCAAGCCCCTGTCCCCACGCTCTTTCTCAACAGCTCCGACTGCTTCTGCCCCGTGTCACAGTCCTGCCCACACGCTCCCTCCCCACACGCCTCCTCGGCTCGTGGTGCCTTCTGAACAGGGCCTGCAGCCTTGGTGTCCCAGCGGGCGGAGACCCTCACGCTCCTCGCGCTCCCCTCTTGTCAGCCAGGCCCTGTTCTCCCGCGGCAAAGACCCCTCCGCTCACAAGAGGGAAGGAGCACCTCAGCCAGCCACCCCCTGTCTCACCCTCCCCCTTCCCAAACTCACTGGCCAACTACTACCACCTTGCAACAGGCTTAAGTCCTGCGCTTTGCCTGCTAGAATTAGGCACGTCCCTCTCTCGTGATGCCCGGCTGTGGGGTGGAAATCATTTGCTACGCTGTCCCTTCGGGTGTTCCAGAGGACGCCAGACCCCGCTGTGCAGCCCTGCCCCGCACGCCCGCCACAAGCAGGACGCCTGCCTTATTCCCCTCTAGGATACCCTCTGAGAAAACCCTTTTCAAACACTTCACGTGGCCAAACAAGAGCATATTTTGCAGAGGCTGGGGCAGCATCAGAAAGGTCACCACATTTCAAGGCGTTCTCTTTGATCTTTGTCTTACAAAGAGGAAGACCGGCGTGTTTAATCAATCAGATCAGCGCATTATAGACAAATCTCCCTCTTCACTTGAACGTGCGTTTTGCACAGGCAAAAAAACCCGCATTTGCCCGCACCGTTTCTCAGCAGTGCACAAGAGGAAAAACACGGCTCAAAATTTAAGCAAACCAACTGAAAACAAATCAGTGTAACAGCAAGCATCCGACACAGTGACAAGGATTTTACCTCACCATAAGAAGACTGTATCCAACTTTACTTCAGACTGTAATACAGCCTTCACCTACAGGACTCTCCCTTCAGCGTTATTCACTGACTGGTAAGTTTTCTTTACCTTAGTCTATAGTACAACTTACTGAATCAGACTGTAATCCAAAATACTTGGGTTTACATACCCACACCCCATAATATTCAATGGCATCCTTCGCGTCTTCTTTCTCAGCTGATGATGACGTATGAAAGGTAGATCCTGAGTTCTCACGTGCAGTGAAAAACCACACATTTTTATAACCAGCATGACTTAATACTACTTATTTACACCTAGAGTGCATCTTGAATCATCCTACTTGTGACAAAAATCTTAACACAAAATAAAACATCCCCTCAAATTTGTGCACTCCTAGAGAGAAAATTATCATAATACAGATTGAAGATGCATCTGTGTGAATTCATTTCTTCCAGGGCATTATACCTTTTAACGTATGCGGGAAATTTGCTGAAAATCACTATATATGGTCACAAATAGGCCATTCCTGTTTCTTAAACATGCACAACCTCTCTCTCTCTCATACGTAGATATACACCTCTGTATCTCTGACACACTGTGCGCCACACAGTATTCCTCCACCAATTTCCGTTTCCCTGTGTGTTGTGCACAGAAAATCATGAACAACAAAGTCACAGGCTTGAAATCTTCAAGACCCCAGCTTTATTCCTTGCACGACACAAATGTGTCTCTAGACATGGATCTAGACAGAGTATTTCAGTCAAACTGCTGCCCTGACAATAGATGCCTGAGCAGAAGACCCACTGATGTTGCTGGAAAACTGAATTTTACTTCCAGACATTGCGATACGGATCCTGTAGAAGTGATCTTGTAGAAAAGAAAAGAAAAAAATCACTACAAAAAGTTATATAAATGTATTACTGACATGGAACAAGACAAACAGAGCGCAAGTGCTATCGGCTGCTCTCCAGAAGAGTTACACCCTGTGTTTCTTCTTCCTTCTCTGTCGGTATTTCAGTTGCTGCTCACAGACTGGAGTGACGCTGACATAACATGGCACATCCCAGGGTGACAGCGGGTGGGTTACATGAGAGCGGCTGCCATCGCTTCCCCGCTCCCCCAGCACCCAGCGGTTTTTTCAGCGCGCAACACACGAGCAAAACCCGTTTCAGGCCGGGCTGGGAAGGCGAGGGGCAGGGAGAGGTCACTCACGGACTGACACAAACGCCCACACAGCCCCAGCCCGAGCCCCAGCCCAGCCTTCCCGGCCCTGGCACTTTGCGTTCAGGGGGGCAACTCTCACGGGAACCGGGGGGCTGGCGTCACGTGGCCTCACACAGGGACCATCTGCTTCTGACATGACAAACGGGCTCTTCCCCGTCAGGCTCTCCTCTCCCTCCTGACCCTTGCCCACAGGTTCACAGACAAACCACAGCCGCCCCACTCGGGCTAAGGATCCTCTCACTAGGAAGCACACCCGGGAGGAGGCGGCACACAGCCTTGGGCTCCCAAGCTCCCAGGAGCACAGATAATGCAGATTGTAAACTTGACATCTGGTCGTCTTCAGCTCACCTAGGTTTTTGTGCATCTTCATACCTCCTCCCAACTCACTTCACACGCCATTTGTCTGACAGCAGAGGAGCAGGCAATCCCGACACTTAATTTCCACCAGTTCAAAGGGAAACAGCTGGTGTTGAAACCCCTTTTATTCCAGGAGTCCTAGCGTTGCAGCTGAAAAGTGCTTATAGGTATAATTTATAACGATGGGTGTCTTGAACAGAGAATGATTGCTTGCCACGTTTTTCTAGCCTCGGTATCTCTGGCAAAATACATGTGCAAATCTTACTGCATAAAGTACCAAGTCCCTCAGCATTTCTAGAGGCCACGTTCCTCCTCAGGGCTTGGAAGGGAGAATCACTTCCCTATTTCCCTGCCTGCTGGTTTCAGATGAGGTGCGACACTTCACGGCAGTGCTGGGGGTAAAGCTGGACGGCGTTATGCAAACCTAAATATTCTGCCTGGCTCCAGAAGGCTGCGGGTCTCCCTAGGCTCTTTTACACACACTCCGTCACTGCTATTGCTTCAGCAGCGGTTTTACCTACCAACAGAGACTTCCTTAAAAACGTGTTCTGACTTTCCTGAACAGTGGATTGTATCTCACAGTTTCGTTGATTTGCACAGCAGAATCCTGCAGTTTCCCTTGAAGCTAACAAAGACCGTGTGCTTTCAAAACCAAGCACATCCAGCGCCTCCATCCTAACTCTGAATTAGAGCTATTGCCTAAACAACTACATGCTGCCCACGCTGCCCGTGCCAGCCCTGGCTAGCCCAGCCCTGTTTTACCGATTCATCCAGGCACTTGCATCAGTGCCTCTGACTTGTTGAATTTACACATGAGAAACCAGGCATTTCTGACCAACACCCATGCACTGGTTATTTTTAAATTAATGACACATTACTAATAGTCAAAATCATATGCGCCACAGATTTTCCCTGAATCTCTTCACAGCATCACCTATGATTGCTCTTGTCAAATACATGACTGCTGCTTTCTTTACCTGCAGAAAGCTTGGCACAACACGTACAATATTGTACAACATACAGCTCCATCTGACAGTCAGACCAGAATGACCTTCCTACAGTGCAGGCGGGCTGCATATCTCCAGTAGCACCCACAGCCCCAGCCTGCACTGCTTTAGAGACAGCAAAGATCCGCGCTGACGAGAAACGCTCTCATGCACATGGCATTTCACCTTGTCCACGGATTTGAAACACGGGTTGCTCCACGAAATTTAATTTTATGGTTTCGTTCCAAGGCAAAACAGACTGTCCAACAACTTCTGACTTACACTAAAACCCATAAATATCCACCTTCCATATGAACGGATACATGCCAGGATATGTACTGCTGATGAATTTTTTCACGTCGCTGGGGAGCAATACCTGCACGTGTTCATCTTTTTGTCCACCTCTTCTGGGATTCCTTCTAGCTGGGTACGTTGCATCTCAGGGTTGTATGGAGGGGATTACCTCCAAGCAGCGGGACAGATCACCAGCCACCCCTGTCGCTCCTAAACTGCCTCTGCTGAGCATCTCAGTGCCTCCCACAGTGGTGGCGTGCTCAGGAAGAGGTGGCCTCTGATGGCTCCTCTCCAGTACACATGCCCACAGGACCACTGAGCAAAGGACTATCCCACACCATCTTTCCCCTCTTTGAGAAAGAAAGCACGTATGTATCTATGGCTAATCTCCCTTCTGAAGCAGTACAGCTCAGCTGAGACCTCAGACTGCTTTTCTGCAGCATCTGGGATTCTTACCAAAACTGTCTCCGTGGACTCTACCCGGACTCAGTTTTGTGCAGAGGAGGTATTTACTGCCGCATGCGCAAGAGCAACGGCAAGGGCAGGCAGTGCAGCGGTCTCCTGGTACCGAACGTGCTGCTCTGGGACTCCCAAACAGGGGGTCAGTTATATCCCTGGCAAAGTTCTCCAGCAAAGCCACCCGTGATTTGTACCCACCTCAGCTGTACAAACACGGAGTAAACAGAAGCAGAGCGGCTCTTCATCTCCAGCACTCTATGTCCCTTTCCTTCCCATGTCACCACCACCTGCAAAAGCGCTCACGGAAATGAGCAAACCCCCCCCGCCAGAAAGAGGCAGGGCTTTCAAAGGAAAGGAGGCTATTCAATGGAAGCTGCAGATTGCCCTGCCTGAAGAAGGCACCACTGGCAACCCCTCCTCTGTGAGAGCTGGGGAGATGCAGAGGGGGAGGAAGGCAGGTGTCGGGGAGTAACTAGAAGCCCTGGTTTGCTATTGCTGCAGTAGCCCTGGCTGTGGGGACAATAGAGCTCTCCATGAAATGAGATCAACCAAAGCATTTCAGAGGGGCACAGCAGGGAGCACAAGCTGCTGGGCGTCAGCAAAGGGCTGTGCTCAGCTTCTCTGCGGCAGGTTGTCATAGGCAAGGCGAACACGAAGCACAGTTCTACCTGCCTTGCAGGGGTTTGGCCTGAGCTCCCCCTTTGCAAACCAAGTCACCCTCCCACCACACGGCACAATCTCTGCTTCATGTATGTCCCAGCAACTGGGGTACCACATGCAGAGAAATCTGAGAGGTCCCCCCTGGTCACAGCTCCGCTCATCAGTGGCTCCAACAATTTCTGATGCTCAGGGTGTCCCCTGCGCCAGTGGTCCTCCCTCCAGGCGCCCCTCCTCCTCTCCATTTGCCCTGGAGTAGACTCAACATCACACCCATTCTGGGGAGATTTAAGCCCCAAAGAGCTCAGAACTGCCTGAAGCCAGCACAAAACCCTATCTTCAAGAGAGAGAGAGTTGCAATGTCCTTACACCCTCCCTGTCCTTCCCGTCTACATCAGAAACCAAACAGGGGAAGCGGTGCATGCAGTACGCAGAGAATACTGAATGGGACACACTGGCTCCTCTTCTAACTCCTTTATTGTCTCAAAGGTGTTTTCATTCTGTTGGAGGAAAAAGAGAGAAATATGTAGAGAGTCCCCAGGTTTATCCCTGGTAAGCACTTTCACATGTTCATTTAGTAAAGCAGATTAGATTGAGTCCTCAGATTTTTTTTTTTTTTTTTTTTTTTGGGGGGGGGGGCGGGGGGGGAGGGGATTATAATGAACTCATTCAGTTTTTAAATCAGGCTTAGGAGCCACGACTCACTGGCTATGAATACATGTACACACATGCGTGTACACGACAGCACAGAATACTCTATTTACTCATATGGGTCTGAAAAGACATTTTTTTTTCTATCGTTTTTTGTTCTGTGCATCATTTATGGCTGGACTGCATGGACAAGATGGTTTTCTTAATTCTGTGAAAACACTTGCATCTATTGATGCCTGCACCTCTAAACATAGTGATATGGTCATACAGCCAAATTTGCAAAGCGGATTACTGTTCTTACACCATTCTGGGCATAGCAGACATACCCATAGAAACACCCCTAATGGCCTAATGGTCATGCCTATTTACACATTTATTTCTGCTGTTTCATCCTCTGTAAAGAACAAGTGCTCCTTTCCTCCACCTGTCTCAGAAGAAACCCGAATACTTAAGGAATTAAAACAGGTAAGTCAGCCAAAGGAAAATTTAAACATACTTACTTTAACAATGCCAAGGTGTTATTACTAAAATGCAAGCACTTTGACAGCAGGTATCTTATGAGTGCTGTGCAAAGCGACACAGAAAAGCCTCAAGAAAAATCTACTAGAGTTTGCGTCAATCCACTAAATCCCAGCACAATGGTTCAAGGGTAAGGGCACTTTAAAACAGAATGTGTCCTGAATCATGTTAGGAAGAAGACAAAGAACATATCCTGCTGGGAAGATCATTCATGATTAGGAAAACTAGATCAGGCTACTATAAATTTGTCCCAGGTTAGAAAAGGCCAAGAATCTTTCAAAGGACGCTACAAAAAAATAACATTTAAGACAAAAGGCAGCGTAGTAGCAAATGGAGTTAAAAGGAGTCCTCAAAAGTAAGTCTTTCCGTAATAAGCAAGCAAGGCTAATAACAAGCTAGGGCATAGAAAAGATTAGTTCAGCAGCAGGATGCACAGCAGATAGGAGAGCAAATTAGTTCTGTCTTACCAAAATGTAAATGGGGGGGGGGAGGGCGGAATTCAGAACTTAAAGTGTTTCTCTTTATTTTTCCTGCATCTAAGTTTTAACTGTTAAGAGAAATAACACAAGAGCTTTATTTTTGCTAATGCCAGGCAACCGGAATCTGGAATTTAAATTAATCCTTTACACATTGCCATTTGGGGACCATTTCTACCAGATCCAACAAGGATACAAGGGATAGGACAAGAGGAAATGGCTTCAAGTTGCCCCAGGGGAGGTTTTCAGTGGACATTAGGAAAAAATTCTTCACTGAAAGGGTTGTCAAGGACTGGAACCAGCTGCCTAGGGAAGTTTCAGGGTGGCCTCACCATCCCTGGAGGCACTTCAAAGATGTGTAGATGTGGTGCTCAGGGACACAGTTTAGTGGTGGGCTTGGCAGTGTTAGGTTAATGGCTGGACTCAATGATCTTAAAGGACTTTTCCAACCTAAATGATTCTATGATTCTATGCTGTTCAAAACGACCTACAGTCTTCCTTCAAAAAAGAGGGGGTATACTGCTGTTCCAATTGTACTGGTTATCAGGTAATCCAGCCTCGTAGCACTCTTTAAATTAAAGTTTACAAGCACCAAGATAGCCCCCAGTGACTGCACTTTAGCTAGTTTGATACTAAGCTATACATTTTTCTCAACGTGATTAGCAGCATATCTCAAGCTATGTTTGAACATATTCTTAGGTGAATGGGAGATACTATCAGCTTTTCATTAGACAGAACACATGAGTATTCTTAAAAGCCAAACTCCAACAGAATACACAGCACAAGCATGTGTTTCTGCCAAGATATTTTCTATTAAGCAAATCAAATGCATATGTTCCTTCTCTCCCTCTTCTGTCCATACTTAAAATCCAGGCAAATCTGCAGAAGAACAGCGCAAAGAGCAAGGTGTTAGAACTTAGAAGTCCCACAACTTCTCTCGCACATGCTCTTCTGCTACCTGTAGCTACGTGCTTACCTTTGCACTCCCATTTGTTACACAACACACTTTGGTGCCCGGGAATTTGATTGATTTAGATTCGCCCTGACAGAAGGAAACCTTTTTTTTTAACCGTTTGACCTTGTTTCACTTCTAACTGGAAGATCAGTCCTGCCAGGAAGGAGAGGTGAAACCTCACGACAGCTAGAGGGTGAATAACCTCTCTTCAAACTTTAAAACTCTGCGTATGACGTTTCCTTTACAATTTGTACTCCACCTGGCTATTAAAAATGTATCAAAAGCACAGCAAGAAATCAAGCCGACCGTTAGTACAGAAGGTGCCAGCAGTTCCTCCTCGTTTTGCGAAAATCCAGCCCTCACACTGAGGCTGCGGGACCAAATCCTGTGCAGCTGGAAGCGGCAGCGAGCCCTGGCCCCGGGGAAGGGCAGCTCAGCACCCTGCAAGGACGAGGCGCATCGCTCCGCTCCCCGTCACCCCGGGATGCCACACAGCCCCGACGCCGGCCAGCGGCGGCAGCACGGGCTGACGGTAACGGCGACCCTCCCGCCTCCCCCGAACGCGTAACGAGAGGCGAAAGCACCGTCCGGGCCGGTGGGCAAAGCACCTGGAGCCGCATCTCCCACCCCGGCAGGACCGCCACCCGCCGCGCCACCACCCCCCTCGCACCCAGACGGGGGGCGAGCCCCGGGAAGGGACATGTCGCACCGGGACGTCACGCAGCCCCTCCGAGCGCCGAGCCCGGCCGGGGCCGGCAGCGACCGTCTCCTCGGGACCTGATGCTGCCGTCGAACGGCCGGATCCCATCGCCCGCCGCGCAACAGATCGAGCACCCGCACGGCCGAGGGACCAGGTACGCGTCTCTGTGGGGACGGGAGCTGGGGGGCAAACCCACAAAGCTAGTGCAGCTCTTTGCAACAGGAAGATACTTTATACACCTGGAAAAACCGTTTACGATGACCTTTAGTCACACTTAATCCTCACTGGGTCTTAGGAGCCTCGTCCCCATTTAAAGGCACAGCGGTCTTTACTTTCACTCAAGTGTTCATGCACAGTTCAAGTAATTTCTGTTTGGTCTCATTAACCAATTGGTTCTCCTTGAGCTTACCTTATGCCCCAGCTTGACCCATGGCGTCTGTTCCGCCTCCCGAGGCCGTGTGCTGCCAAGCGCCTGCAACACGCTCTGTCCTCCGGACCCTCTGCTGTGCTTCGCTGCAGACCCTCACATCTTTTCTCTACGCTGCCACCTGATGACCACCGATGTGCAAGCCGTCGGTCCGCAGCGCTTCCCGGGGCGCCGGGGGCTGCCTGCGGCGCGGCGCGGCGCGGGGCCGGGGGCGGCTCTGCGGGGGCTGCCTGCGGCTGAGGCGGAGCCGCGAGTGCGGAGCCGCGGCGCAGCCCCCGGGTTCGCCCCCTGCGGAGGGCTGCCCGCTCCCTTCCCTGCGCGCTCCCCGGCGCTCGCCGCCTCGCTCCGGCCGGCAAACCCCGGAAAAGGGCTCCGGTCTCCGGCTGGCAAACGCCTGCCCCGAGCCGGGCACGGCCAGCGCCGCCGTCGCAGGAGCGTGCCGGGGCGAGGGGCGGCGGCGAAACGTCTCGAACCTCGGCAGCGACAGCCCCGACCGCGCGGAGACCCGGCAGCGAGCCCGGGCCCCCCGCGGGAGGCGGCTCCGGCTGACCGGCACCTTCACGCCGCACTCGCGGCCTCTGCCGCGGTCGTTCCCGTCCTCCGCAACCGCTCGGGGGGCGCCCGTCACCCGCAGCTCCCCCGGCTCGCCCGCGCCGCTCCCGCAGCCGCCCCCGGGCAGGGCGGGGGGGGGACGGCGGAGCCCTCCCCGGCTGCCGTGCGGGGTCTGCGGCCCGGGCACAGCGGCCCCGCCGGCGCACTCCGCAGCGAGCGCACCGCGGCGCGGGGGGGCGGGGGGCGCCGACCGGGTTCCAGCCGCCGGCTGTCCCCGAGGGAGGGGCGGGCGGGGTCGCTCCAGCCCGCGGCACCGCCTGCCGGACCGCCCGCCGGCCGGGAGGGGTGGCCCCCCGCCCCCCGCCCCGCCCCTCTCGCAGCCCGGGCTGCTGCCGAGCTCCTCTGCCGAGAGCCCGAGGGAGATCGCTGCCCCCCGGGCCCCGCTGCCCACCCGGGGCTGGAAAAGCGCAGCCCCCTGCAGCGTGCTTACAGGCACCAGGGGCTGGGGGCTGCCTCTGCCTGCCTGTGCGGGTATGCACACCGCATAACCTAGCGCTGACCCGAACTGCATGCACACGTGTGTGCGGTGGGCATGCCCGCTCGGCACGCGTGTGCCCACTGGAACACACTTCCTTGGCCGCAGCCGGGGCGGGGGCTGCAGCAGCCTCCCCTCTCTCCTGGGCTGATACCTCTGGCACGACAGATTTCCCTCCAACAACGAACATTAAAGGTAATGCTGCGGAGAGGCAAAACAGGTCGCTGACTTACACCCAAGCTGGCATTTCTCCTGCAAATGCCTACTCTGTTTAAATCATTATTTCATTACACCGTACCTCAAAAGCATCATTTTCCTGAAGCCAAATCACGACCAAACACACACAAAAACTACGCTGGCCTTAACGCCGAGCGGCTCTGCCTTCCGGTAGGAAAGCTGTAGCGCTCAGGGCTGTGCCCCCCCACCCGAGACAGCGCGGTGCCCCCCGAAAGCCGGGCTGCAGGCAGGAGCCGCCCCGGGGCCGGCAGCCGTCGGCAGGCGGGCAGGAGCCTCCCTGCCTGCAGAGAAGGGCTGGGGCTCGGCCGCTCAGCGCCTCGGGGGGCAGCCAGGGCAGGGGGAGCCGAGCCCCACCGGCGTGGAGAGACGGAGCCTGCTGGCAAGGGCCTGCGAGCTGCTGGAAGAAAGCAGGCTGCTGCAGGGGTAAGACTCAAGGACACCAGGGTACAATCACTGTGGTCGGGGGAGATCCCGACCTCCTGCTCAAATGGCCCCCCCGAAGAGAGTGAACCCCCCCGCCCGGGGAGCATGGGGAGTAAATTTAAAATGAACTCTACCTTTAAATTGAAGCGAGAAAGCACCTAACCGATAATTAGCTCGTAGGTGTAGACTTTGGGCAGAACTAACCAACTTCACTGTGTAAACACGTATTGTGAGTAAAACTACGTGTGCAAGTTAGGAGGAGCGACCCCCCTTGCACCCGGCACCTCAATAAATACACCCGCTTTATAACTTACCCTGGGTTACGGAGTTTAATTCCGCACGTCAGACGGAATAAGCAGCCTTTTTACTAAGCAATTAGTTCTTCACCTACCATTTCCCCAGCCACTCTCTCACCTGAATGCGCTCAAACATCGACCTGTAATAAAACTCTCCTGCAGAGCCTCTGTGCCTGCTCTGCAGCCTCAGGATTTCAGGCAGGGAGAGCAGTTTGCTGCTGCTCCTCTCCTGCCCCTCCAAATGCCTTTGCTCCTGTGCTCACTGCCTGCTTCCCGGGGGGGTGGGGTGGGGGGTGGGTGGGGATGGCTCACTCCCACCCATTGCCCTGCAGGACAGAGACATCCACCGCATTACAGACAGGGTCGGCCCGGCAAGTCTCTGCCTCCTCTTTCGTGAGGGCAAGGGTATCGTATAGTAAGTTTTCACTGTATTAACATTTCTCTTAATGCAGGAGATAGGACTTCAGTAAGTTCCATGCTACTGCCACTAGTGTTGCACTGCAATTAATTTGAGAGAAATCTCAAATAATATCCTGCAGTAGGAGAGAAATTATTTTAAATTTGGTTTTGATTATGCTCAACTTATTTATTCAAGATTTTGTCAGCAAGCAAGCATTGCTGTTTTTCAGGCTTTGACAAAGCGGAGCTCTCCTATTACCATTCCTCTGTCAGAACTCCAAGCAAGGATTACAAAGTTTGGGAGAGAAAAAATCCTTTAACAGACTGAATTGACAGGATTTTTTTGTGTGTATGTTTTCTCTTAAAATATAGATATACAGTGAAGGCCTGATGAAAAGGCATATAATAAAAGGATTACCAAAGTTAGCATGACATTCAAAAAACAATCAAACTCTTTTCTCTTTCTCTAAGCATTAGTTCATATAGTTGCAGTACTTTGAATAAAAATGGATCTTGACAATAGTCATACTATAAACAGTGGAAATGCTTATTATTTTTCTTGTGCTCATTGGAATCCGTATATAATACAAAACACTAACAGTCAGACCACAGAGGATGCCAAGTGATTTGACATAATGAGTCACTGCTTTATCTGTCTTTGTCCAGGTGTTACTGTACAATACAAAATTTGCACGTGAGTCCAAAGAACAGCAGGCGTTGATGTTGGGAGGCTGCATATTCATTCAGTTGTTCCACTTCAATAATGAGCTAAGTGGATGCCAGGAAGAATTTCTCTGGATAAAACCTTAAATTTACCAGAGGAGGGACCTAATTTGGCAGACTTTTAGTTACCACTCCTTATCCTTTGGTTTTTCCTGTGTTCCCAAAGCCTTGCTGATGTTACAGATTTTTTGTACTTGAACATGATTGTGAACAAGAGCTGGCCATCAGGCCACAAATCAATAGGCAGTACTAATCAGAGCAAGAGTCAAGTTGAAGTTGGTTCGGTCAGATTAAGCTTGCTCTTTGCTTAGCACGGTAAATGTTGATCTGCATCGATCATCAAGCTGTGTTCATCAATCCTCTCAATTCCTCAGGACCGCTACATTCAAACAGACTTTGTGCAGAAATCCTCAAACAAACAAACCCAAAACCTCCAATCCAAACAAAACAAAACTTTCATCAGTTCCAACTCCCTAACGTTTGGAGATTGTGTTAAGATATTTTTAGATCTGTGGGTGAAAAGTTGGCACAGTGGCGCAGAACATCATCACAGATGAATTATCTTATATGTCTGATTTTTTTTTTTTTTTTTTCGTCTGCTTGCAATTTCAGATTTTCCGGAAAGGAAATTGGTTCAGTATCTCTTCCAAACATTCTTGCTGCTTGACACAGTGCTTTGCAAAGAATGACGAAAACACAGTCTATGCCATAGGGGGCAGATGATTAAAAAGAAAAGAAGCTTTGATCTGTTACTTCTGTGTCGTTCAAGAGTAATACCACTGTAAATACTACGAAGATGTTACAAAAGTGTATATGAAATCAGAATATGTTACAAATATCAGAGGCAGAGACACAATAAAACATCAAAGAGCAATGAGAAAAAGGGAAAGAGATAAATGTAAAAAGAACTTTGGAGACAGACTAATGTTAGCACAAAGCAGATTAGTAGTTCTTAAGGTGGTGGGAGAAAAGATTCTGTTTAGTAGTATAGCATGTTCCAAAATAGAAATATTTTTGTGGCTACAATTTAAACTCAGTAAAATAGATTCATTAGAGCTATTTGTTCATCTATGTAAGTGCTTTGTGAGCCATGTAATTTTAAAAAAAGCTTGATAGATATTAAACATATCTTGAACCTATGAGTTAGTAAGATCTATCCGATAAGTCACGTATACCTAATTGCATCCCCGTAGTTTAAACCAAGCCTCATCATTGCTGTTGGGGCAATGCACAGGACCTTGACGAGCTGCAGGTGAAACCCCGGGATGAGTTGTGGAGTTTATGTTTGCTTTACAGAGTCCATGCTGACTACCCAAACATCGCAGCTATTTCTGCAAAGCGGTGTTGGGGTACGCTTCCAACAGAAACCAGCGTAATGGGTATTTTCTAGGGTAACAGAGAGAGCGGCGTGTACTAATCAGCTGCCACTTTCTGAAACTCACTATAGTTTAACAGCTACATTGGTAACTGGTTCCAAATCTTTAGCTGCTGTTTCTGAAATGCTGAACTGCATTTCAGTCTTTTGCATCTTGTTAGCAGCTCCATCTTCATCATGGCACAGGCCAACAAATGCCCAGATACAAAGTTAAATTTCCACTAGTAGATATGGGAAGCATCCTTTCTTTTTCTTTTTTAAGTCTGCAGATCCATTTTTCCAGAAAATACGGTTCTTGATTTCTTATTCCTAATCCTATTAATCAAGTGAAATATTTTTCCCACTCCTTATTCCAACAATTTAAGGAAGCGATCATGAATAATTTTTGCTGGCAACACACATTCCTTGACAACAGAAGTTACTGTCCATATGCCTTTGCAGTAAAATATGTCTACCTTACAGAAAATAGGAAATTAATCTTTTTCGTCTTCTCACATTGAGCAAATCTCACATAACAAAATATTTAAAGAGGTACATTGGAAAAGGATCTTGTTGAAGTAATCCCTTCCAAGAGGAAGTGATCATTACCTGGAGGCCACCCCCTTTATAGAAACACCTATATAGATTTCCACATATATATATATATATGTGGAATATATACATACATATTACACACACACACACATATTTCCACAAAGTAATCTACAGGTACATATGGCTTATATCACAAGCACATATAGGCACAAAAGTTCAAGGGGACAAGGCACTCCCCCAGATTATAATAGCAATGATGGTAGTGAACCTGATTCTAAATATGGTATACTTCCTGCATACTCTAACGTTTTGTAAATCTCCGTCCTCGTACACGCTTAGGCAATGTTGGCTGCTCTAAGCGAGATAGTTTAACATTAGCAAACGTATGCAGGCAGAGTATGAAATTATTGAAGGGGATTCAAGGAAAGAATGGGCTATACTATACAGAAAATGTGGAGAAGTAGGGGAGACATGCAGAATTATTCACAAGGTGAAAAGGGGAAGCTATTTCAGGCACTCTGTTTCAGAGACAATTCAGAGAAATATTTTAACAGTCTGATTTGATAAATAACATCAAGCATACACACATAAAAAGCACACTAAAAAAACATACTCAAACATACTCCTGGAAGAAGATGTATTTGGGGCTTTCATACCTCAAACAGCCACACATACGTGAGTAATTACATATGCATTCTCAAGTTCATATGCGTTCTGCTGTGTTTTGGAGGTTTATCTGATGAACTCACTATGAAAAGAAGGTATCATACAGGGGCTGGGATCCGATAACGTTACTAACAACAAAAAGTAGTTCTTGCAAAGCAGTTCCAGTACTTCTGAGCTGCAAACATTAACTAAAGACTGTTTAAAGAGGCTCCTGAGAAGCAGAAATGCTTTCCAGATGTAAAATCTAATATAGAAGATACAGCTCAATGCCCCAGGCTGTCAGCTGGGAAAGCTCAGGTCAGAATTTAGGGAAGCCTAACCATAACCTTCAGATAATCGGTAAAAGGCACAGCTTCAAGAAATGAACAGGAGCATCTCATCAATGCAAACAGGGCAGGCAATGCTTCAATAGACACTTGTCATTATAGACATCTTCTTCTAATCGCATACATTTAGCTTGATTCTTCATACAGTTGTTTATGACACGCACTCATCTCAGGAATGGGAATGGAAAAAGAAACACCGGTTATTTGTACTGCAGATTTGCGTAAGAAAAAATACTCAGGTGTAATGCGTTTAGGATATGGGTGAAAGAGAAATTCTTGTCAAGATGTGCAGTGACATAACATCTAGATTAATTTTGTCTAAGAAATTAATAAACTAATCTGTTTCGGTTATTCAGCAAGAAAGATGACTTTTCCCCAAGACAACCTGGGTTCGTAAAGAATTAATGTCTGTGACTCTTTCTGTGAAAACAATAATCATGAATAGTTTTACACAGTTTTTATAAAAGAGGATTCAGCACAAACAGTGGAGGAATTATTGCCTTCCTCTATCTGTCTTTTAAAAAATAAATATAGTCAATCTTAACCTGTAATAGGTCGAGCACATTTGCAGAGTGGGACTGAGAAACAGCCAGTTTGGAACATTCTGCTGTAACTGCAAAATGAAAACACAAATGCACCAGTTTTTCTTTAAAAAGCACAGGAAAGAAACTAGGGCTTACAGCACTGCAGTTACATTTTCCATACAGGATTTCTAATACCCACAAAGCTCTTACCAGCTACTATTATTTCTAACAAACGCCAAAGCAACCTGTAGCCTTTTTCACTTAGTGATAATGGATTAAGTCTAATTCCTACACAACAGCAAAGATAATTGGGAAAATCACCACATACAGTTCACCAGCTCAAAGAATGATGAAGATAAGGTGAAACTAAGAGACTCTGATCACAGTATCAAAAAACCTCAAGTGAATTGCTAAGAGACAAGCAAAGGTGCAGAGTGAAACAAAGACATGATTAAAGGCTGTATTAACAATGGACAAGAAAAAATGGCCTATTAACTAACCATTTACCTACCTAACATTTACCTAGGAGACTGAATACCTATTTCACAAGAAACAGTTAACCTATGTGTGGATAACTGGCTAGCTGAAAAGGGTCACAGACATAGTCCAGCTGGCTGGACAAAAATGCACATCGCTCTCAGCTTATCTGAAGTAAAGCAAAATACACAGCCTTTGGCTGTTCTTGTTACACAGTAACAGGAAGATCGCGGTGGGAAAAGAATGTTGCAGGTGGGAACAGGTAACTACAGAAGAGAAACCAGGGTCGGGCTTGGTATTTAGGCAACTAACCAATAATGAGCTTAACTTTTGTAATATGTATGAGCTAATTATAACAAGGCATAAAAGGTGACTGTAAGGGACAATAAATGAAGTCTGCTGATCACTCATATTGAGTGACTGTGTCTTCCCTCCGTCGCGACAAATGGCACCCGAACAGGGACCCTAGAGAGGTCTGAACCTGCGAGCCACAGTTCGACGGAGATTCGGGTACCGGTCCTGAAAGCAGCGCAGGAGGCGGCAGGGCACAGTCCCCGCGCCCGGGAGCACCTACAGAGGGTCCCGCCGGCCACGCGTCGCCGAAGTCTCGCAAAGGCTGCAACAGCGCTGACGAAGGTATGGAGAGACAAGCGACGTACGATTCGCTCATTTGCTTTTTAGAAAAGCGGAGCGTTCGGGACATAGATTGTAACAAGGCATTACCCGGGTTATTAGCGTATGGGATAGCAGCCGGGACCCCCGCGGCAGCGGCGAGCGGCGGCGCGGCCCGGCAGGCCCCTTCCCGGCCGCGGTTTCTCTCCAAGGCGGCACCCCCCTACCACCCCCCCCCCTCCGATCGGCGCCATGGCGATGCAAGCGGCCAAGCGAGCTAACATCTGGCTGCCCCCAGAGGTCAATCGGATCCTCTATATTCGGAACCTGCCGTATAACCGTATAAAATCACAGCGGAGGAAATGTATGATATGTTTGGGAAATACGGACCTATTCGACAAATCAGAGTTGGAAACACTCCTGAAACAAGCGGAACAGCTTAAGCTTCTCAAGGAAAAATACGGACTTGATTACAAGCCCACCAAAAAAAAAAAAACCAAAAAAAAAACCTGCTTCAGATGTCACCTACAAGAAATGGGTTTCTGCCTTGAACTAGCAAACATCTCTGTGTTTAAAAAGAAGCCTTTTTGCCTTGATGGAGATAATTTATTCTGTATTCTGTATTTATGCTGTATTCTGAATGTGGAAATTGGTTGGGACTAGGAGGCTGGCTTAAAGGCATTTTGCAAACGGGATTATTATTTTTGATCATTATTGTAATAATAGCTTTTTGATCAAAACCAGCCAAAATTATTTGTAAGCATTAGGCATATCTGAAGACAATGCCTTTATTTGAATCAGCAGTTAAGGTGTAGTTTAGTCTGATGCTGTGGTTTTGTCTGCTTCTGGTGAATTTTTGAAGTGATGAAATCAGAGATACAAGGTATACTAAGAGTTATGAGGTAATAAGATAATAATCTAAGTAAGGGTGCTGTCTTTTATATCTACAAGTGCAATATGCTTTTATGTAGCAGAGAGAAACTTTAACAATAATGTTGCTTGAGCGAGATGTGCATGTGACAACTTGGGAAAATGGAGATCACAACTGGAGTGCAACAGTGTTTCTATGTCTGGCAGAGTGAAATCTTTCAAGACCTGAGTTTAGACAGTCTATAATAAATTGTTAGTATTCAGAAAACCCATCTTAAGCCTCTTTTGCTTACATAGTGTTATGGAAGTCAACTGCTATTGTAGAGAATTAATGATTTTTTAATACATATTAACAAATACTACTATTTTAACTTGAGGCAGTTGAGTGAGAAGTACTCATGTGTACCATTTGAGGGAATGTCAGCATAAATCGCACTTACAGTAAAAGTGCATTTTTAATTACTGTACTCGTTAAGATTCGATGATGCCATAAGGCTAAGGCCTTTTATCACAAATTGGTTCTGAACTAAAAGGTGTGCACATGTAGATATGCACATTTGTGTTATTTTCCTTAACTGGCTACAAAATAATATAATTAGGTTGGGGATTACATCTTGGGAATTTGTCTATTACACTTCTGTTTGTTAAGGAACGTGCATAACATACAGCACCCATGTAGGCTTGGCTTGTGGCATAGTTGTCAAATTTAGCATAGACATTCAGACAGATAAGCAACGTACTCTTCTTGTGTGTATCACCTACAAGCCATTATGGCTTAGTGTGTAAATCTGTATGTAACTATTGAAAAATCCACTTATGAATGTATATAGCTTAGAACTAATTTTTTCCCTTTGTTAATTCTTTGATATCAATGAGGTATTCTTCAGAAAATGTATGGACTGGTTGGTTGCATAAGGGCAGTTGTTATTTGGACAGAAAATTGTTAATGGTCAGGGATTTTCCACTAAAATATTTGCAAATCGTCCTAGTCAAACATCAGTTTGGCTTCTTTTTGGGTTTTGAGCTTGCATTAGTCCAGGTTCAGAACTTTAAAATTACCTTTGATTTTTTTAAACTTTTTATATCACTGGAACAGAAAGAGCATCTAAATTAAAGCTTCAAGCTAACTTTATTTTTCAAGTATTTCTGGAATTATCCTTCTGAACTGAGATTTTATAAGTTGGCTGTGTATTTTCCTGTGTTAAAACGCTGTTATTGAAAATGGTCAACCAGGCCTATGTCGCCCAAAATAAAAACGGGGGAATTGTGGATAACTGGCTAGCTGAAAAAGGTCTCATAGACATAGTCCAGCTGGCTGGACAAAAATGCACATCGCTCTCAGCTTATCTGAAGTAAAGCAAAAATACAGCCTTTGGCTGTTCTTGTTACACAATAACAGGAAGATTTTGGTGGAAAAAGAATGTTGCAGGTGGGAACAGGTAACTACAGAAGAGAAACTAGGGTCAGGCTTGGTATTTAGGCAACTAACCAATAATGAGCTTAACTTTTGTAATATGTATGAGCTAATTATAAAAAGGCATAAAAGGTGACTGTAAGGGACAATAAATGAAGTCTGCTGATCACTCATATTGAGTGACTGTCTCTTCCCTCCGTCGTGACAGTTAGCCACTGAAACAACTTCTAAAAGAAGTAGAACATCTGTCCCCTTTGCTTTCGCATCGAAACTGGATTCATTTCTAGGTGGTGTATTCAGGTCTAAATTAAGCCTAAGTTACAGGTCTCTGAACTACAGCGCAGAGAAACCCTCCACAGACCGCATTCTCAAACGAGAAATAAATGCACGTATGATTTTGTTACGTATACAAACACATAACATTAGGCATTATATGTTGGTGATGTGGTAATGTGATAGCTATTTAACAATGATCCTTCCTCATCAGGAGAAACAGGATTTCTCTTGTTTGGAGATAGACACAGCTTTGAGGTCGACCCATTTCCTCAGCCAGCTTACATTTTTCTGGACTCTTCAACTTCAGCCATGGCAATTAATCGAAAAAGTAAGCATCATGTCTTTCCCTTTTCACATACACAAGTACAGTTTTTAAAAAACACGGAAACCACCAAAGCAAAGCCAGATACCGTTAATGATATTCACAGAGGAGGAATGTCTCACTTAGTCCTCAGAGCAGACTTTAGGCGACAGAAACAGCCAACAATCGCTACCAGTATTTATCCTAGCTAGTGCTAGCCAAGTGGGAACGCCACATTCTGTAAGAGTATTTGGTGATACCAAGGGCCTGCTAAATGGCTTTTTTGCTTCCTCCTTTCATCCAATTCAGTCACCATAATTCAGAAGAACCTGCTCAGCTGTTTTTCTTTCCCAGCATTTGTTATTATTGATTCCATTCCCGTAATAAACTTTGCAGCCCATGTTAGATAGCTTGGCTGCAGTACCCCCCTCTTGGTCGCCAGGTGGCAGCAGGTCCCCACCAGCCCCGTGCTGAGCACTGGCCGGGCGAGCACTGGGCGGGATCTCGGCCCAGTTTACGTCACCGGACGCCGGGAGTGCTCGCTGCGGCTGCGGGGTGCCCTTCGCCCACTCGCAGCCCAGCCACTATTACCCGTTGCCTCCGTACTAAAAAGCACTCGCGTGGCTCGAGCGGCTACATCCTTTGCATCTGACAGCTTTACAGTTGGGTGGCTCTTTCTGCCCGTGCCCCCGGCCCACCAGGAGGGAGCAGCAGCAGCATGGGGAGCCCACGGCACAAGGTGCGGGGGGGGGGGGGGGGGGGGGGGGGGCAGTGGGCGGTGAGGTCCTACGGATAAGCCCCAGCGCTTGCTGTTGTTCCAGGAGCAATTTAAATAGATGCGGGTACCACTGGGTTTGCTTTAGTCACAACTCAGAGCCGGGCTGCCACCCCAGCAAGTGGCAGAGAGCAAAGGGATACAGCATGGCTTAGATATGCTTCTCAAACCGTTAGTCAGCGTCTGAAGTTTTTAGGAGTTTCCTTTGGTCCTGTCAGTTCTGCAAATCCATCACCTGACTGTCCCAGGTGATTCATCTCCTCAGTTCCAGGCTGCTCCTCAGATCTTGATCTTCTTTCTGCCTGCTTTAACTCACACACTCCTTCAAGCACGCTTAGTCTTTGAACAAGCAATTACTATTCTCGTAGACACATTTTTCCAAAAACAGGTACCTGAGTTTGAGAGCACCTGTGTACACAACTCAATCATCTGTTGTTTCTCTGCTCTCCCACTGACGTAACTGGGCTGGGCTTTAAACCAGCCTTGGATTATGGCTACACTAGGAACGAGGCCTGGTTCTGCCACTTAGCTGCTTCAGCACTTTACATTTCTGAATTCAAAATACTTTTTCTTTAACCGACAACACAGAACAAAATGCTAAAACTCCAGGTTTTACCACAAACAAAAAAACCCCAAACCTTAAACAGTGCCTCTGAACCGTTTCCCTTTCCATGCAACGGGTGGAAACTTCCTCAGTAAATGACAAGTGTCCATGACCACCCGAGTGTTCTGTGCTTACTGAGCAGGAAAGCAAACAATACCTTTTCAGCTGGCACATGTATCCAAATATATATCCAAAGGAACTCCGTCAGTGTAACTTGCAGAGAGCTCTGCGATCTTACAGCCTTACCTGTAGTGAGTGCCCCTCTAGGGAACTGCAGAGCTGTGGACTCTCAGACGTACTGGAGCACATCTCTTGCCTGCCTGAAACGTTCAGGAGGCTCTCGGATATCCAGGCAGCAGCAGAAAGAGTTCTGATTTTACGGCAAGGCTGACCACACTTGCAAGTTTTCTTTTGCATGCTCACACCAGGAAGCCAAACCAGAACAGCTGCACACACAGCAGAGCAATTGCTCAGCACATCTACACCAACAGAGCTCTCCTAAAGCACACCTGGAGCCATTCATACCCCAAGTCAACATCTACAGCGGAACCTGGCCACAAGCTTTGACACAATGTCATTTTGGGGTCAAACTGGTGCACACCAAAAAATTAGTAAAATGCACCTCCTTCTCTGCCACGCCAGGTATCGTGCTCCTTCAGTTGAGCTGTAGCTGTTACATTACTTCCCAAATGCAAAGCCAAACAGAGAAAATAGAACCACAGCCTGCTCCTTAAAAAGCAACTCTGCACAGGCAACCGTTCATTGTGTGTGACCAAGGGAAGATGTGACCGCGGCCCTTCAAACTTTCGGGATGCCTAGGCGGGACTAAACGGTGCTTGCGAACACAGAACATGCCTGCCCGTTAAGACAGGCTGGTCAAGTTTACCACCAAAACTCTACATCAGCATTTGCCAACCCTGTCCAGCTTTGGGTCGCCAGAGCTGCACTCGGATCACTTGAAAGCGTCTCCCAGTAGCGGCCAGTACTAAGCTCAGAACTGTACCTCCCTGGCGCCTACACGGGGGAAAACTCAGACTGTGCCCCCTTCTCCTTAAGGTGCCTTAGAGCTTGTGACAGGAATTTCATCCACTGCTTGGAAAAGCTCCAAGGTTGCAGCTTAAGGGAACCAGAGTTCCCTGGGTCTCAGAGTCATTCCAGAGCTAAAGCGGTGACAGACATCAGCTCTAGGTCAGATGACACATGCCAGCACTCACCACTGACCCAGGGTGGCAACCTGCTCCCATCCGCTACCTCCTGACCTAGGAAGCCCCTTAGGGAATTACAGCAGCAGTTCGCCAATGGAAAAACCACAACGGCACGACACGGTGACTCAAAGATCTAAAATGCACCCCTTGCACCTACAGAACCTGGTGCTAAAAACACAACAGGTGAACGAGAGAACATTAACTGCCATGACTGATACTAGAGCAAACCTCACTGGGCACTTAAGGAGAACAGCAGAACCAGAATAGTAGCAAAAGCCTGCATGCCTGGGACTGTAATAAAAGAAGACACCCTGCCTGGAGATTGTTACGAGCACAAGTAATACACGTCCTCTTCAGTTGCGATCTGAGTTAAGACAGACAACAAATATCGCAATACACCCGTATCGATTAGCTGCAACAGCTCACCTCTCACCATGCCTGTTAAGGGTTGCAGGTTCTCCCGCTTGTCTCAGCTACGTTGGGCGCCAGTTGCGGTAGCTGGAGCCCAACTCAGGCAGCCTCACACGGGGCACCCGCTGCTGCAGCACAAGCAAGCTATCAGGCTGCAACAAGGCTTTTACCGTCAGTCAGATTCTGCTGTCTGTGCTGTTTCTCCTTACTCCAGAGGGCAGGGCAGGGCAGGGCAGGGCAGGGCAGGGCAGGGCAGGGCAGGGCAGGGCAGGGCAGGGCAGGGCAGGGCAGGGCAGGGCAGGGCAGGGCAGGGCAGGGCAGGGCAGGGCAGGGCAGGGCAGGGCAGGGCAGGGCAGGGCAGGGCAGGGCAGGGCACCCACCACCACCACCCCCCCTCCATCCAACCCTCTCTCCCACACTCCTCAGGGCTATATAACTACTTCACGGGAACGAGCTACAGCTGCTCATCATCCATGTCCCTCAACCCACTGCCTTGGAGGCAAGGTCACAGCTGCATGTTATCAATGCTCATCAACCTTCTGCCTTCACTCCTCTGCACTCTTCTCCAAGAAATTCCAGGGAAGACAGTGACAGAAACCTGTGTTGGAACTAAGTGCCTGGTCAATGCCTCCAAGTAACAGCATCCGTGACATCCAGACAGACTGTGAAGGGACAGATGGATCCAAGAATTAAATTAGGGAATGAGGTAAGTAAAAGGCACAGAGAAACAGAGACCTCTGAGTTCTGGAGAGTGTATTTTGATGTACCCAATTTCTGGTTTTGTGGCTCAGAAAGAACGGAGCCCAGGTTTTGTCGCAGCAGTTATATGGCTGCAAAGGGAAGGCGAGAGCCAGCAACAGAACTCCTTCCTGGCACCTTCTGTGTGGGAGCAGCGGCCAGACGTTTTCAGTTTCGGAGCAGGGCTCCGTGAGAGTGACAAAGTGAGGGGACTGTTTTGTGGCCGAGAAGGAAAACCATGACACCACCATACAGGAAGCAATTCCATTTTAATAGTCTCCAGAGTGTCACGGTTCGAAAGGAAGAACAATAGGGTAAGAGCACGAATATGCAGCCAATACCGACAGAAGCAGCCTTGGTAAGCTTCTCAATATTGCTTTTTGATATTTCACGGGGAAAAACATTGAGCCTAATATTTCTCATCTGTAGAGTTCTTGGGGGCTTTGGGGAGAAGGAAACTGACACTAGGTTGTCTGAGAATCACAGTTTACAGTTACTCATTGTCTTCTGGTCTCACAGGATGAGGCAGAGGTATAATTGATTTCTTCTCTGTATCTCTGCAAAGAGCTTTCCTCGTACCTATGGCAAAAGAAAACAATGCTATTATAAAAGACAGTCATTGCACAAAGCCACATTAAGTGACTTCTCTATTACATTAAGATCATTTTTCAAGAAGATTTACTAGAATCCTAGAATATCTTGAGTTGCAAGTGACCCATAAGGATCATCAAGTCCAACTCCATGCTCCTTGCGGGACTACCTGAAACTAAACCATATGACTGAAAGCACCATCCAGATGCTCCCTAAGCTCTTGACAGGTTTAGTGCCCTGACTGAATGCCCTTTCAGTGGATAAGATTTTCCTAACGTCCAACCTGAACTTCCCCTGACGCAGCTTCATTCCACTTCCTGCAATCAAGTCTCATAACTGATGTACTCTTCAGTAGGAAAAGCTATCTAAAGCAGTATACAGAATCCCATTCATCAACGACTATCTGAACTTGTACAGGCCCAGGAACCCTCAACACAAGAACCTTTCCATTCAACTTAAGGCACAACAACCACTTACCGTAAGCATCTTCATCTGGCTCTCCACTGCTAGCAGAGTAGCGCTCCGATACTGTCCGGTACACACGGTAGCCGAGCTGCTTATACATATTTACTGCAACCCGATTTGATACTCTCACAAAGAGATCGACGAAAAATCCACCCTTTCTTTGGAAACATAAAACCAAAGAAAAACCACAGTAAGGAATAGCAGGTGAATGTATTGCTAAATAACCCATAACTTGTAATCCGACCAAGAGCAGGTCTGACGATGTCATATGCTAATCAAACACCTTTCACACGGCAGTAACAGGTGCACTCCTTTCCCAAGGGACAAATCCGGTATAAATTCAGATTTTATTCTATTTTTGTCACATAAGCATTCTTTTATACCAGCCCGTGGGTTCAAAATTATGAACAGAAAGAACAGGGCAAGCTAAGCACTCACACAGGTCTCATATACACGTAAGAAATCTTTCATAAAAAAAAAAAACAAACCACTGAAAATCCACATTTTCAATTGCATTGGCTTAGGGACTGCCTCCTTCAATGTGTGTGGCAGGGGGCAGTGGCAGAACAGCTCACAAAGTTCAGTCACCTAACACAAGGCAGCCCTTCTCCTCACAAGGCAGATTCCTCAACATGTGCAATTTTCCCATTTTACCGGTTACAATGGGGTTGCCCTACCACCATGAGTTCAGGACATTTCCCTGTGGGTTCATTTGATGCTCAATTAAATTTTCAGCAAGTACAAGCAGCCAAGCATGACAAAAAGCAAGCTAAGGTACTGTCTGCCATACAGAATTGGTTCCAAGGCTGCCTGCAGGAACTGCAAAAAGCTCACGATCACTGAACAAGCACGCTGGAGACCCTACGGGAAAGTGTTGACCCTCCATGAAACTCTCTCGCTGTCAAGACAAGGACCTTTTTTGATACAGTATCTCTATTGGAATTCAGGCTACACCCTACTCATTCTGGAAAGTTAGCTTTCATAGAAACCCTGAGATCTTACACCGCCACATGGTATTTTTAGTCTTGTTCTCTAATTACAGGGAATCCTCAGCGAATCAGAACGCTACTTAAAGCACGATTCTGGGTCTCTTCCATGCAAGTCAAATACCTAAGCCATGTCAGTTGAGAGGTTACTTTTAGAAGATTAAAGATAAGCATGGTACTCACTTTTCTGAAATTTCTCCCAGTAGTTCCATCAATTTAGCAGCCAAACCCAGCCGTTGAAATTCTGGTGCAACAGAGAGCGTAGTAACACGTCCAAGCCACTCTTCCCCAGCCACAGAGCCTTCCGCCTTACCCGGTACTGCGAACGTACAGAGCATCAGAGCAGTAAGGAGCACCTTGGGAATAATGCACCACACGCAGCCACACGACTTTACAAAAAACCAAGCAGTCTACAAACAAACATTGCAATGATTGTGGTAAAGGCTTAAGCAGCCATTCTACGCTATTACTCAGTGATTCAGCAGCCACTAAGTTTCATTTTGATGCAGTATTACAGTTTTTTCTTTGTTAGTCTAAATAAATAAATGGATCTCCACAAATTCATTGTTTGAGGCGTGACTGCCAAATGCAAGTTTTAAGCAATTCTCTTGAGTCTTTAACTGAGTGGAATTCACGACCGAAGGAATGGAGGGCTAGAAGCCCAAAACTCACTCACCATCCCAGCAATTACTGAAGACCTTTCGTGACTATGGGGCAATAAAGCTTGGGAAGCTTTGCCAATGTGGCAAGAGAAAGCAAAGGCCCTGGAAACACTGGACGTTTAAGGAAAAATAAAAAATAAAAGCAGGGATGGGTATATGTTCTTCATAGTTCCTCTCCTTTCTACACAGAGCCAAGCTACTGCTAGCTCATTAATGAATATGCAGACTTCCACAGGGCACTCTTATAAACATCAGGCACTGCTAAATAAGCAGCTGATGCGGTGGGTACAGAGAAACCTTCCGTACAGCAAATGCTTTAAGCTTTACCGTTAAACACTTCATTTCCTGGGTCCCCACAAAGACTTCCATTCTGTGCCCACCTTCCCAAACCCCCCAAAAGAAGGGGAATAAAAAGAACTGGAAGGAACAAATACATACACACACACACACACACACGTAAAAACATGGCGAATCTCTGTAATTAAAAAAATTAGGAAAGGATGCAATCATCCAAGTAATGCGGAGTTAACTGATCCGCTGCATCGGACAGTCTTGTCAAACTCATGCTGGTGAAACCGAGCTCATACCAGCCGGTTTACTGAAACACTTGTCTTAGCATACATATACTTGAATCAAAATGACATTCGGCTATAGGGTGAGTGCAAGAAAATACACTTTTGCATGCTACAGCAAGAGACCTGCAAAGGGCCACGGTATAATACGCTTCAAAAGAGTCTGTGGTACAAGAAATTCAGCCCCATGGGCTGTTGGCTCAAACACGCTGGTGGAACGCTCTGTATAACTGGCCATACGCACGGTTTACACGGGGTTTTGTACGCAATGCGCATGTTTAACTAGGTATTTATGGTTTAAGACTTGTTTTAGCTCCTAAGGCAGGCAGCCAGCAAAGATGTTTTCAAGAGTTAACAAGGAACAGAAATTAAAGGAGTTGCTGGTTTTCAGAAGCTGACTCATCATTGTTTTGAAAAATGGCACCATACGGATCACTGTTAATGCGCTTGTAGACAAAGCGAAAGACCTTGGGTTGCGGGCGGCTGTGCAACTGTCTTAATCTTCTGAGGGTAGGTACCTTCTGTCAGTTGCTGCCGGGTGTCATCAACCAAAAGAAACAGGCTGTATTCTTCTGGATTGTCCACTCCATAAACTTTTCAGCACAAAGCTGACATACATCTGCGGTAGTGATATAGGGTCTTACTAGTAAGGTCTTCCCTGTACATGCACCGTTAACTTCCTGGAATGCAACACAAAGGTAGTTCTGTAGAATGAGAAAACAGACATCAGAAACAAAACCTCCAAACCTCATCCTCTGAAAACAGGAAGCTCAGCAACAAACAGCAAGCCTCTCTATGTTCTAGTTGTGAAACACGCACCAGTGATTACTGTACATTACAGCCACCTTGTGAATTGATGTTGGTGGTAAGACTGTGGCAGGCATAACAGAAATTCCTAAGCTGACATCCTCCTTTCCTTGGCTCACATTCTAACCCTGCAATTACGAACAAACAGATAGCAGTCTTAAAGCCCCATTGAAAACGTCAGTGGTTTTAACGGGACGTGGTGTTTGGCCTTACTAGGAAACGAAATGCTGTGAAGCAAAATAAACGTCAGAGGCAGCACACCCAAGAGAAGATGCTGCAACTGCTGGGTCAATACTATTGAAGAGAAGCTTCAGACAATATGTTCATCAGAAGGAAAAAGAAAAAACCCAACCCTCTGCCAGCAACACACAAGGGTGTTGATCCACAGGTTGCTGCACGATAAACCATTCACACTCTTTATGCTGCAGCATGCAAAAGGCAATCCATTTTCATGCAGGACATTTTCATCACGTTAACCGATGGCAACTTGGTGTCTGAGCCTGATGTAACCAAATTTCATCTCACAGGGAGGCAGAAAGAAAATTTACTCTGCAACATTAAAGTAAATCCGTATGATCATGAGGCAAAAGCTGGATCTTTTTTCTCTGCTGAAATTCACACATGTGCACAACTGATAACATAGATGAATTCTAAACAAGCCCTACAAGGAAACGCAGTTCTACCTTTCAAAAAGTATTTAAAAAGTAAAATAACAAGCAACTGGAAAAAAAAACACCCAACCACAAAACACTTTTGGACACATGAGCAAAGCAGCCTGCCATCACGTGCTTTTTTGCAAAGAAACTAACTGCAATTAGAAACTAAAAGCAGTAAAATGAAAGGAGATGGAAAAAATGACAGTAAGAAAGACCTGTTTATTTACTGAGCTGGTACTTATGTTTGTACACTGAATAAATTAAGCATGCTAAATCACAATGGCAAAAATGTACATTTCCTAAGAACAAGCTGTTAAAAGCTAAGACTGAGAAGAATGCTCATATGACTTCAGTTCCAAAGAGCACTCTGGGTTTTTAATAAACTTTTGATAGCTTGCAGACTGAAACACTGGAACTTTGCAACAGCCTTTAAACCATTAGGACTGAGCAGAACTAATCCATTTTTGTTAGCCGGTGTGAAGATAAATAAAATAAATACATAAAATCAAATCAGCTCTAAATAAGGCAAAGCACACTACAGTTTCAATTTCTAACATAGTTAACGCACAGAAGACCTGTTTTTCAATGCTTCTAGATGGACAGGATTGCTTCAAGGAGAGGCTGAAGTTTGTGCAAATGCCTGTAACTCATATAGTAAGTATCAAAATTCTTTATGCAGTATCAGCAAGTTGTATTTCATCACCATCAAAATACCGGATTTTTTGCTTTTCCATCCTTCGGAGGGAGGGAGGATGAAGGCCTTTCCAGGACCCAAAAGCTGGTGGTAAAGCTGTGAGACAGCACCACAGACATGTAGCAACCACATCCTGGTTCAATGTGGGAAAGATGAGTTGAGCTGAAGCTGTGTTGCACATTCCTTGTAGGGAAGGTGCTTCGTTTCAGGACTGCAGATGTGGAGAAAGGAGATGGAAAACTGGCATTCTGGGCAGGCAGCAAAGTGCTTGAATTTGTGCCAAGCATAGCCTGGAAGCGGAGCGACCTTACTGATTTGAGGCTCTCTTTCAAAGAGTCAACAAAGGAGCAGCCCTGGACACACCTGGTGCCAGCTCTTCCCGTGCTCCCCTGCATCTTCCAGCATCCAGCACAGCGTCCAGCTGTACAGGTAGCTTGGCTGAAGTTCAGTTGCTGAGGAAGAGAAGGTGAAACTGAATACAAGATCCTGCTGAAAAAATCTTCTGTCATCTAGTCATCCAGCAGAAATACAAAGGTGATTAATTTTCCTATTAAGTGTAATATTTTGCTAGAAAGAACAAAGACTCAAGCTACTTGAATGTGACACCTAACTACAGGTAAGCAGAATACAAAATGGATCCCAGTAAGATGGACTAGCTTTGTGCACTGGCCACAGTTTCGAATTTCTGTTCGTCAGCTCTCCTCTTCCTAAGAGAGGCAAATTGTGGGAGACTGCTGCTTTTCCCAGCTCCTTCCTGTTCAGTGATGTGCCGTGGTTGTTTGCATGGACACTGATAAAGCAGAAGGAGCCGCAACTGAAAGGTTTAATTACCTCCTGATGACCCCGTACCTTCATTTATCAAGCTCTTAGCTACATCATAACTTATTGACGGTTGTCGTTAGCCTCTCGAGCAACTTTGCACTGTGGTATGAACTGTAAACAACAGGACACAAAGGAGTAAATCCTTTCTTCTCGATTCCAACATCCTCCTTGCTTCAGTTCGCAAACTGATGCATCTGGACAGACAGCAACAGGCCTGTCTATGTAACAATCTTTTCCTATATGAAAGGCATGCAGACTTGGTTTTAAAAGATAAAGTAATCCCAACTGTTTTGTTATTCTTCAGTTGGAGTTACTGCCCTACTCTGAAAGAGCAGTAAGAAATGGGAGGGGGGAGAAAAAAACCCACAAAACAAACCACAAACATGAAGACATCCACAGTATAGAACTCTACTCCTTGCTTAAACTTTCGAATTGTAGACAAGCTTTTCTGCCAAGTCTCCTCTCTATTACCCACGGTAAGCCACCAATCGCTACTGGGGAGTTGTGCTGATTTATACCACTGGAAATCTGGGTTTGTTCTTTTTAACAGCAAAGCGTACAAAGCAGCTGAATCTAAAATACAATTTGGTCTGTCCTCGCTCCGCACGACTTAAATACAAAGGACAGTGGGAAAGCTCCATTATTTAGTGTTTCCTTTATACCATCATAACCACACTCTGTTATGAAGTGGAAAGACTTTGAAACAGAGGCAAATTTACCAGCCATCTTCTCAGCACTGCTTCACACCACTCGTGGCCCCAAGGAAATCATTATGAATCATACTTCTCAAATGGAGATTTCCAACAAAACAACCATCCCCTGGGGGGGGTTTCTCTTCAGCCTGAAGCTCTACCTGAAAATCATCAACTGAAGGCATTGTTCTGTTAGTTGTCCTCCTCTTGTGCCATTGCCGGAGAGTATCTCTAGCTTCTGAACTCAGCAGCTGGGCAGCCTGGTCTTCCTGGAAGTTCTTGATCAGCAAAAGTGCTCCATAAGCACCTACAGCCTCCTGTGAAGGACAGCAGGGGAAGAACAATTCAGAGTGGTCACAAACACCACGCCAGTTCCAACTGGTCACAGTCAAAAGTACAAATGGTTTCTGAGGTTTTTTTTAATAAATAGACGCACACATACAGGAAAGTCACTGCATTCTATGGCCAAAATATTTATACGTAAAGAAAAACAGCTTACTGGCCTGCAAAATACTGGACAGTGTGTTCTCAGCTGCTAAGAGCCATGCAGTGGTTGCCTGGGCTCCATATTACCAAGGGGTGCAATAGTATCTACCTCTGGGTCCGCTAGCGCTGGGGGTGGCCGGTTATTTAAATGACCAGTGTCACTCCTTTACTCCTGAGTGTTTTTACAAAGGTGGAACATGAGTTTTCTTCTAAAC
The DNA here is from genome assembly GCF_963210335.1 of Falco punctatus. NCBI lineage: Eukaryota > Metazoa > Chordata > Aves > Falconiformes > Falconidae > Falco > Falco punctatus. Next base: position 708,315 of record NC_137582.1, read on the forward strand.
AGTTTCCAAGCAGCGATTTGTTTTCTTCCTGAGCTTCAAGCGGGTATCAAACACAGCTGTTTAAACGACATAAAAGACCATCTACCACTGTTCAGGAACTTAAAAGTGACTCCCTTAGCGGCAACAAAGCAATGACCCAGCGTGTGATTTGTACCTGGAAGCATCCCAAAGGTTTTGCTTTTGTTTTTAAAAGGCAGGCTGTGTTTGTTCACCTATGTCCAACACTACGTCCAACTAGTTTGGGAGGCAGCGTGTACAGCTCTCTAGACTTCACCTTTATTACATGAGTGGAGAACAAAGTACAGCCACAACAGAGTTGCCAATGTACAAAAGGAGCTGCAGGTCACAAAGGAAAAGGACTCTCAACAGGGGGCAACAGTCCTCAGCAACCAGGAGAAACAAAAGACAGGCTATCGTTTATTTCTCTTGCTCTTTAAGTAAACTATTTGAGTGGGAATGTTCAATTAAGAGGCAGCACGGTCTATTTGTGGAGTCATTCAGAGATGCAGTCTATGCTCACAGTAGTGCTTTCTGTACTACCGACAGCATCCTCTCGCTTTCAGCTCTGTGACGAGTTCAATACGTGGAAGACACGCAAGACCCACCAGACAAACTGGACAATACATTTACATTTGAACCGCACAACCCCAAAGCACTAAACAATTTTTCCTGCACCGTACAGTTTAACTAGTGCCACAGACAGGGCCAGCCAATAGATGAATGACTTTTGCTACATTAAAAACGACATGACTTAACAGCCCAGTAAATATTTCTGCCTTTCAAGCGTGTTAATGATCTCCAGCTTCACATCTCAAGTATTTTCTGTCCTAGGATTCCCGAACGATGCACTCTGCACACAAAGCAGGGAACAGACTAGTACTGAACCGGAGGAAACCTGACACAATTCTGTCATGCGTATCGGCATGTAAAAGGATACAGCAATTTCAGCAATCCAAGAGATGGCAGAAATGGGACATATACACCTATACTTAAAACTCACAGCTGAGCTTGGTCACAAGAACCTTTGAAACTTCCTCATAAACTGATAGATTCTGGGGCCTACCAAGGGCTGGCAGAATACCTCTTTGTTAAAACCACCACCGTGAAAACAAAGGAGGGAGATTTCCTTGCCTCGAGCGGACTTCAGCCATTGTTCAAGAGTGCCTTAAGAAACATATTCCTAGGCCTCATAAAAATACTCTGTGAGAAGCAAGTATCGGGCATAAACCAGGATCATTAAGGGGGGCAACATTCTCAAAAGCACTTTCCCCAGAGGGGCAGAGAATTCCCCCAGAAGTTTTTACAAAGCACCTAACCCGGGTCCCACTCCAGGTCTCACAACTCAATTGAACGCTGCAGACCCATACATACTCTCGGGACATTTTCAGGCACAGAAGGATAACCACAGCTGGCACCTGCACAGCCTATGTTTGCTTGCTAAGTCAGGACGCCTCCTCCTTCTTGGCGGAAAACAACATACTCCCTCCTACAGCAGTATATACGTCGGTAGATTCCCAGGTCACTTGGGGCTGTGACTCTGCAAGCTAACCAGCCTTCTCTTATTCTAAGGTGGAAATAATTAAGGGGTTCTCTTGTTACACTACCGACATCACCGACTACATGACTCCGTCAAAAGGGTTTCTACTCAAACGAGGTGAGGAAGAATCCCCCTTCCCCATCCCTTCACACAGTTCTAATAGAAATAAGTTGATTACCTTCTCCATGCAGCAAAGATGGATCCAGCAATTCCACCATGTATTCAGTTTCAGTATCCAGCTCCAGCGTATCACCCTGGGCCAGCACATATGTCAACACAGGCAAGAAGTCATCAGCTCCATACAGCCTCCCTGGGTCAAAGAGAACACAGGCAAGTGTGATAGACAAATCACACCCTTTAACCAGTTTCGGTGTTTGAAAGAAAAGCGTTATTTTGCTGCCTTTACTGACCAGTACGTTTGTATTACTTAAGAGCCTCTCGTTACAGATGTGCAGCAAAGAGAACAGCATCTGACACTTGGTGGGCAGCGTCCAGCTTCATCCTGTACTTCTAACGAGCACAAATTGGATGACGCAGACCTTGAAGCACGCAAGGGAATTTAAAGACTGGGCTCACCTTGGCGTCAGCTCAACTGGTGAACTCACAAGAGGTAGCCATGCCAGTCTGGCCTGACCTCCACCTGCACTTCTGTCAGTGGCTAAGAGAAAATCAATGGGCATTTTCTTTATACATGCACGGATGACGTCCCCTTTCTGGAAGGATCTAGCCACAAGTACCAGTTCCTGAGTCCGAAACCCAGCAGAGAAGCCTGCATATAAAAGCCTATTAGATTTTACATGAAAACTCTGCACATTTCCTTCACGGAGCATGGTTAAAAACACCAGTGAGCAAAGCCTCACGTAACTCCCAACTAGCTGGTGAAGCATCATCGGTAACGACAGCACGCAACACACAGAGGCTCTGCTGTACCTACGTCTGTATGTGTTCCTCTTACTTTTATCGCATTTAAACTTTCTCTTTAGAAAACGCTATGTGGCTAGATCTCTGGGGCTGGCCAAACTGTCCTCATTGCAGAAGCGGTGTGATGGTCACTTGAAACATCAAGATCGGGAGCCAATTTAAACTGTGGCGAAACTCCAGAGGACTGAAGGGCTGATACTGAAAGTCAGACCAGCTAAGACATACCTCCAGGTATTACACTGTTATCTGGCTGAGATTACAGGACAAAGCAGGTACTGGAAACAGGTGCTGGCCTGAGGCCACGTTTTAAAACTTTACACGACAAAGCAAGACAACCCCATTTGCTGCATCTTAGCCCAAGCCCCTCAGTACAATGGTTCACCAGAAGCCTCTCAGTACTTTTCTTTTGCATGTTGGGAATACCTTACTCAATGTGATAATACAGTATGGAGAAAAAAACAAAGTTTACATCACTTTGGGCAAAGATTCCTATATCCATTTTAAAATGCAGGATTTTGCACAGAAATAAACCAGGTCTAAGCTCCTGCCCAAAACTTGCCAAAGTGCTTGGAGGTCTTTTACAGCCTCAAACTTTCACCATTCACCTCAAATCTCAAAAGAAAGCAAGCATCCTGATTGGCACAGAGCCCAGCTGCAGATTCAGCGCTCGAAAGAAAACTGCCAACCGCCTGCAGCAGCTTATACTTTCTTAGAGAAAAAAAATCTTCCGCTACCACCAGCATTCCTTCACCTTAGCTCGTGACCTACCACAGCAGTGTATGATAAGACATCAGGCAACAGAGCTGCACCTATGAATTCATGCTGTCCAGCACAGCGTTTTAACTGTGCCACTGACTAATCAAGCGGGTCTTAACTGGTCTGTGGTTCCATTTCACCATCTAGGTTTCAAGGTCACTTTGGGACTCCTGCTACAGTGTAGAAAGAGATGTTATTTCTCTTGCGAAAACACAAAGAAATTGTCCAACGAGAACATTCAGAGGCACAGCAAACCCAAAACACTGGATCAGGGGCTGCTTTCCCCCAGCCATTGACACAGAGCCCTTGTAATTGTCATATTGCATACACACTGCTGAATTACTACAGCTAGATACTGGGTGTATCCTTTATTACGATTTCCAGCAAAATACTAATTTAGAACCAGTGTCAAATTCTAGGCGTACAGGACAGCCTTTCTGACAGCCAAATTCAAATGCCTACACTCAAGCAAAGCTGGTGGTTGGGGGGGGGGGCTTAAGCTGCTTCACAACTCTGCTTCACACTGAATGTGTAAGATGTGCTGCCAGATGCAGAGAGATCAGGAAGGAAGCAGAGAGGAAGAATCCCTCTCAAAAGGGCAAGGAGATGCTACAAGAGCTCCAGGAGAACGAGACAAAGCTGCAGAATCAGGTGGTCTCATTTCCTCCACCAAAACACAACCCCAGGTTTAGAAAAACAATGACCTTGAACCACAAGAAGCACCATACCCGAGTTATTCTCCATAACAGTATAAATCAATTTGCAAACTCTCAGCAGCAGTATGGCTTTCTTTTCAGGCGAATAAATTTTCTGCGGGGTCACAAACTTTCAACATCCACGTAATCTGGTGTTGGAACAAACACGCCCAGTTCCTGAGGATTCCTCTGCTGCACCACCTGAAGGTTTTCCTTCGGTTGTTTCCAAGAACCATCTGGAACTCTTTCAACATCGCTTCAATATGGCTCCTCAACGGCTTCAGAATGCACTTATGCATGGCCTTCTCCAGGACAACATCTGCAACGGGAAAACACAAGTTGAGCTGTCTTCCTCCTCTAGAGCAGAGCCAGTAGTAACATAACCACTCCCAAGAGACACTGTGGAGCAAGACCTACTTGCTAAGGCTTCGTTATTATAGAAGCTGAGTCTCCAGATGTTTGTCAGCAAGAAAATAAAAGGCAGAACCGAATCTGTATTCCATTTTCATTTCTGACAACGTGGGAAGTACAAAAAAAACCCCACAAAGGCAGACTACAGATTGTCACAACAACAACAACAACAAAAACAAAAAAAAGAAAAAAAAACAACAAAACAAAGCAGCAAGCAGGCAGCAGCTACAGTTAACTTTTTCGTCTGTTGGCCAGAAGTGCCCCAGTTTTATTTTACTTTGAGCTTAGACTTTAATTCTGAAACTTGAAGCATAACACAGTCAGAACCCTAACTTTTGTCTGCTTTGGCATGAAAGCCCATCTTTTTTTGCATGGTTTCCATCAGAAACTATAACTCACCCAAGGTCTCGTAAAACTTGGCTCAGCTTTAAGATCTTTATGATGCTGGACAGATTACGGGCCCTAAACTATAAATGAAAACCAAGCTGTGTTTATCCAGCTTCAGATTTCATCATGCAAGCTTATATACAGCTCTGTCATCAAGTCTGAAGTTCTTTGTTTGGCAGTAGTGTGCACATGGCACAGTAACCTCTTAGTTGTTTTTCTTTTATTCTTGTTTTACTCGAGGTTTTCTTTAACAGTCAGTCTCCATTTCCAAGGTACAGAACACATCAACAGAGAAAGCTCTTTGGTAAATCCTTCCTTTGAAAACCTTTATAAGTGAATTTCCTCTTCCACTCAGCCTCCCTACGACAACATAGCTTACATTAATAATTAGCTTATATCCATTATTTGTACTGCAGCGAACCGCCACAAGCACAATAGAAACCAAGGACCCTTCAGCCTGGCCACAGCGCAAACACCCTGGCAATGGGGTAGGACCAGAGCCCAGACTAGGCAGATGTATTAGGGGAGCACAGGGACCGAGAGGAGAAAGAGGAGCGGCCGTGTCACTACTAGATCACACATTTATACAGGCTAACAGTGGACATCCCTGCTGCTAGTGGCAACTCAAAGTTTCGTTAAACCTCATGCCCTTTCCAGGTTCTTTCCCTGTTCTTACATGTTTCTCCTAGACCAGTCTCTTTTTTTTCTCCCCCCCGCCTGCCCTTTTTGGGGGTGGTTTTTTTAGAAATGTCAGGCTATTCCTAAGGCTTGGGATTTACACACACACACACACACTCCCCTCCAAATAAACATTACCTACTACTTTTGTTTTCTTGCTTTTGCTTTATGTTTTCATTTATTTTATCCCTGTGTTCAACCAATTTTCCTTTTGTGCCTTCAGACTGCTCTTTCTCATACAAACACGCCCTTCACACACTCCTCACCTTATGGCGTCTTTGCTTCACATGTAGCATTTATTCTGTACTTGTCTGGCACACAATTCCCAAATGTCCAACCCTACTGAGGGCTCCCATCTCCCCTGTCCCAATTCTGCTGGGGCTTTGGTAGCTTCTCTTGCTATTTTCCCCTTCCGAGATCCTGATGGAGGTGGCAAAGCCATGTCTGCTTCATTCCCAGACGCTTCAAACACATCTAGGTGCTCTCTCATGGAGCCTGCAAAAAGGTGGAAAGAGTGAATGTGAGGAGCAGCACTTGCCCTCTGATCTTCTATTTGTCTATAGCCACCAGTAAAGGCATAACCAGCCTGACACATGGTCTTGATGGCCTGTCACACAGCATGAAGGGCAGATCTAGCTTCCCACCAGACCAGAGCCACCAATTATACATAACAAGTGGCAACATTTCAAATGACTGATCTTGGTAGAGCCACACAATCACCATTGACAGCACCACCAAACCCAGCCAGGAAAGCAGAAGCTTCACCCTTCTGCACAGTGATAGAAACTGCCTCTCCCTGCTATCAGAGCCATCCTCAAGGCTCACAGGGCAGAAATATTTTTCCACCAAGAAAAATGCACAAATCTCACCCATTGGTATGTTAGCTAACGGAATTTCTACAGCAGGAGTCCTCAAACTACGGCCCGCAGGCCAGATACAGCCCCCCAGGGTCCTCAGTCCGGCCCCCGGTATTTACAGACACACACCCCCCCGCCCCGCCAGGGGTTGGGGGGGGAACCAAGCAGCCGCAGAATCTGCCTGCCACTTCATCTGCACGCCAGCCCCCTGTTTAAAAAAGTTTCAGGACCCCTGTTCTAGAGGGTACACACAGTTCCTTGATAGCTTCACTGATTTTTATTTTATTTTCTTTTTTTTACAGTTCAGCTTGCTTCCTTTATTTATACTGCCTGTTCAGTTTTTTTAAAAAGTGAAAACGCCAAATGCTTTGCTTGTAAGTGGAACATCTCTGCAGTTTGCATTCCAAGTGCCTGTCTCATTGAAGTCAAAATTAAAGCAGTTGGTGCCACCAAGCACTGGATTAAAGAACTCTCTATGCCCATGTTAACTCCCACAGGCTTCCACTGGACATGAGGAGTTAACATCAGACATCCTTCCTCTCAATAAAGCGGGGTCATCACCACATCTGGTCACAGGAGGCTCAATAAACTGGAAAGAGTTCAGCACAGATCCCCAGAGCCCTTGGTCTGAAAACAAGGGAGCACCTAGCTTAGGATGGGACATCGGAAAACTTGGTACGCTTCTCCGACCCTCTTCATAGGCTCCAGCCCGCGGCTGGTTCAGCTGCTGCCTGCAGCATCAGCACAGAGGGAGCTGCAGAAACCGTCCCTCCCCAGAGGCTACGGGAGGGAACTGGACGCGGCAGGCAGGGAAAACTCCTCCACTGAGCCCCAGTCCCTGGTCGGGGCCAGGCTTGTTACCTGTAGGCGAGAAGTAGAAGCCTCAAGCCCTCGCTTAGTGCTGCTCCCACAGCTTCCCGTGCAGATGAGCAGCGCAGGAGGCGTTATTTCACATTGGCAGTTTGTGACGGGCTCCAAAAGCAGTGCCTGCAAATTGCTCCGAAATGTACTTGATCACACTCCACATTTACTCTAAAAACTTAAATCTGAAGCAGCACAGAGAAACAGAGCAGATAACTCACATGGCTGTGCTCAAAGCTCTGAACAGGGTCTAAATACTTATTGCTGAAGGCTGTTCCTAATGGTTTCTGTGCCGTTAAGGCAATCGGGTAAATAAAAACAGGACAGAACATTGAGTAAAGCATCCTTCAGTGCTGTCCAGTGACTCTGTTACAGCCAATAGGAAACAAATGAAATAAAGGACATAGCCTCTCTTTGGAATCACAGCCGTAACTGCCTTGGCTCCGTAAGGGCAGACCGAGAGAGACTGTCATTTTAATGCAGCACGTTTGCACAGAACTAGCAAACGAGGAGGTGACTAAGACATGACAGTGTGTCTGAGGCGGTTGTTGTTTTAAAAAACAAAACAAAAAATCACAACCAAAAAAGCCCACCAAACCAAACAAAAAAAAAAAAACCACCCCAGAACAACACACAGCCTTTTATTCTCCCTCGTGAATTCTTGGAATAGGCACAAGAACCACAGAGTTCTGCCCTCAAACTAAAAGTGGCAAATTCCAGCAAGCTGAAGCGGCCAACAACACAGCAAGACTGACAAACATTGGAATTATTTCTCAATGGTCAATAAACACCCCTCGTATCCTAATTAATAGAATACCTATAGAAACGTTTAGATTATTACGAAAGCCTGGAAGGACAGCATTTCTAGTAATCTGGGCCCTAGACCAATACTCAGTGTCAGGAGACACCTGTAAGCTGTTTATCCTTTCTACTGAACTGCTGTTACTGCTGCCTTTCAGAGAAAGGTGTTTCTGGATCCGACCCCCAAATCAATTCCCAGCTAGCAGTTTTCACTGATTAAATAAAAAAAAGTATAGGAGGGTCACCCCCCCAGGCAAATGAGCATCTAAGTTCTGAACTGAGGACTGATTCGTTGTATGAACATCTCTGTATACTCCCCAAATCCAAACTGGCAACAAAAATTCTGGTTTGCTTTGGCATACGCAAAGTGTTTTCAGCTGCCCTCCCAGGTTGCTTAATACTCTTCAAGCCAAAACACACACCTCTTCAGGTTTTGTGGGGGTGGGGTTTGTTTGTTTGTTTTGCTTTTTAACTGAACATCATTTGAGCTGAGCACCATGTAGTGTTCCTGAAGTGATACTTATCAATCATTAGCCTCTAGCCTCAAAATGGGAACAGGAAGTGATTTGATAAATGAATTGTAAAGGCAAACCAGCTCATTTCGTCATGACTTGTGGAAATGCATCTGTATCCTGTGCTGACGTGCTATTTTGTTTTGCTGCAAACCCCACAAGTCTGCATCTGGAGAGGACAACATATTAGTCACCACCAGTGTCCTTACACAGCCTCTTTACAGCCTCACTGCCTGAAACTGCCGGCGTGCTCTTGCCTTTTCCTGGCTTCAGTTTACCTGTTACCCACTACTGTTGCTCCACTGAGATTACCTGTCAAACTCCAGATTTACATACAAGCCCTGATCATCACCTACGATAGAAAAAACATCCATCCATAAAAGAAGGGCTCAGTAAGAGACTGAAGGAGCCTGGGAACCATCACAAAAAGGCACAGTCCTGTAAAGTAACGTTGCCTGGGAGGCTGAAAGCAGAAGGCTGCTTTAGAACACCACGGTGTGTGGTGTGTATGTGCAGAATACACGACTACGCTGCATTTGCTTTCTTATAGCTCTTCCTAATACCTTGCACATGTATAGACTGGCATGACTGATACAGATCTATTTCAAGACACCTCATGTCAGGATGGCCAGGTGTCCAGCTCTTGGTGGACATCTACAGTGACACATGCCTCACCCCTTGTGCAGACAAGGGCATCTCCTCCAAAGAAGCAAGGCTCGAAAATCAAGACCTCACACAACCTATATGCCTTGATAATCTGCACAACCCTGAAAAGAAAGGTAGGACTGAGGCGGGCGATGGATAGGTGGTGGTGCCAGAGGCTGAACAACTAGGGAAGGAAGGTCTCCGGGTAAACCTCCTATTTTACCCGCCTAAAGCATGCCAGTGAAGCATGCCAATGAATGACAGAACTATCTGTGCGGGGTCTGGTCTGCTTTGTTCAGCTGTGGGTTAATTAAAACTCACGTTACGGCAGTGTGGTTAATACCTATCTTTTCTTAAAGAAGAGGTAATAAAGGACCATGGAATAAGTCACAAAGCAAATCAAAGGGATGGCTGGGAAAGGGAGAACCAAATCCTCTGCTCGGCACTTTTACCGCTGCTTCTTACTTGCCCTATCTGCCTGCTCCTATAGCGAAAGGAGCAGTGGTGAGGGACACCTTGGTCGGCCTCAACTCAATATGAGAAGATACTAGGATGAACCACAGGGTAGGGGAATGGGACACCAAAACAAATGTACAAGCACCTAAAAAGTAATGCAGCACTAGAAAACAGTCACAAATTATTTTTTTTTCCCCCAAGAGCCAGCAGTGGCACACCATTCCAATTCCTTTAAGAGGATAACTGGATCAGGGAAGTAGAGGGAAGTAGGGGATGGGCTGTATCCTAACCTTTTTAAAGCCTAAAACCCTATTCCATGCAACTGTCCTATAAGCAAACAAGGGAAATACTGTCATGGAGCCTTCCCTGGAGAGAGGCTCATTCCTCTAAGCAGCTTGTCCCATCTGTCAGCCTACCAGGATTCAGCGATTGGGCAGCAAACTCAAAAACAGATAAGCCAGCATTGTAGCCAATTACTATTAATTTAATACAATGCATACTGCAAACAATTTAATCTAACACAGTCCGATTAGACCTGTCGTTATCTCAACCCTTCGATGCCCCACGTTGGGCTCCAAAAAATAGACTGTCGTGGTTTAACCACGGCTGGCAACCAAACACCACCCAGCCGCTCGCTCACCCCCACCCACCCACCACCCGGAGAGGTGGGGAGGAGAATCAGAAAGGCATGCAAACCTCGAGGGTTGAGGTAAGAACAATTTAATAATTTAAACAGAATAAAGAGATAAGGACAACAGTGGTAACAGTAAGAACAATTAGGACGGAGAGGTGGGCAGAAACGGGTAAAATCCAAAGGAAGGGAAAAGGAAAAAAACAAACCACCAAGACCAAGCCACGCACAGTACAACTGCTCACCACCTGCTGACCGATGCCCAGCCAGTCCCCGACCAACGATATCCCCCCAGCTAACCCTCCAAGTTTCTATACCGAGCATGACGTCCCATGGCATGGAATACCTCTTTGGCTGCTTCAGGGCAGCTGTCCTGGCTGTGTCCCCTCCCAGTGTCCTGTGCCCCCCCCAGCCCTCTGGTTGGCAGGGCCCAAGGAACCCACAAGTCCTTGACTTAGTATAAACATCACCCAGCAATAATAACTAAAAACAATCAGTGTGGTTAGCAGCATTGTTCTCACATCACAGCCAAAACACAGCACTTGACTACCCACCAAGAAGAAAATTAACTCCATCCCAGCTGAAACCAGGACAGTCGGCCTCCTAGGGTTTAAAGATGCAACCAGTCAAGTTTTGCCAGAACAGCTGCTTGATTTCTAGTAGGAAAAGCCCGTTCAGTCGGCAGCTTTGCTCCTGAAATGCAGCCACGAGTCCTTGTCGCAGTTTCAGAGGGACTAGGCCAGGGGTCCTCACACGTTTTAACCAGAGGGCCGGCACGCGCGTGAAGTGGCAGGCAGTCATCTGCGGCTGCCTGGTTCCCCCCCCCAACCCCCGACGGGGGGGCCTGTAAATACCGGGGCCCGGACTGAGGACCCTGGGGGGCCGTATCCGGCCACGGGCCATAGTTTGAGGACCCCTGGACTAGGCAAAGACTTGCCTTGCAAAAGTACCGACTACAACAAACAGGAGCTTGCCTCATCTGCCAGCTATCCGTAATAGGTTGGCATCCTATAAGCTCTTCAAGAGTTTGTGGTGTTTAAAACGCTCTGAAATCAGCCATCCCTTGTTCCCATTGTTACAAATTTGCTAATAAGTTAAGATTGATTGACTTTATTTGATTTTATAATTTTAATAGAAATATAGAGGGATAAGAAATATATTTTAATGAAACTTACACTTGCACAGTAAAAGCTGTTATGAAATCCTTTGTACAGTCCCGTACCAAGGCCAGAAGAATAGGCTAGAATCATTGTTTAAAATTTAGGTAACAAATTTAGGGTTTGAAAGGTTTCTTTGTATTTGACTAGTCTTCTGTATGTAGAAAGTGTATTGAAATGTCAGAATATGAGATTAATGGGAACTGGGGAGAGTCAACCGGAACAGCTTGTAGTTACCTGCCAAGAAACCGTGAACTTTAGTAAAAGGTAATTCCGGCAGGGGGAGATCGCGACCACCGACTCATATACCACCTACCCAAATGGTACCCCAGACCCATTTCTGGACCTTTCTGAACTTTACTGCGCAGAATCGAATATGGGAGGAGAATATGTTAATGACTTTCCGGAAATATTATGTTTCTGCATGAATACTTAATGAATATGTATGAATAAGTTCTATATATGGTGTCTGATTTTGAAACTTGGTGCGTGTTGACTGTGAGAGGACTCACTCGCGCACCCGGCCGTCAATAAAGACATGTCTGCTTATCTACATCACATTGGTGTCGATAAGTTCTTCACTCCGAGATTTCTCCGAGATTTCGGTAACACCATGAACCTCATAGTGGCCACACATGGCAGTGGCATTACAGTCAGAATTCAAGTACCAAAACCATGGCAAAGCTGTGCCTTGCCAAGTGACTTCCAAAGCAGGCTCTCGAGCCTTTCAACAAGACAGTCAAGTCTGGAGTCCCAAGGGAACTCTGTGCCAGCTCTGTCAGTGCGACTGAGCTCTCTGACCAAGCACACTGCCGTACAGAAAGGTAAGGGGGTTTAAACCTCAGGCCCATTTACAAACTAGAAAAATAATGCTACCTGACTGGACACGCTGGTTCAAGCGCCCAGCAGGCCTGGCTGCGTAACCACGAGGCACCAGCAATTCCTCGCGCTTGCCCTTTGGAATACTTTTTACAGAAAGACAGCAGCCGCGGGGGTGGGGGGGAATTTCCGCCGCCGGCTTTCTTTTTTGTCATGCCCGCTCGCAGGGGCTCAAGAGGCTCCTGAGCCGCCCCCCTGCGACAGCGTTACCGCAGGCCCCAAGGCAGCCCCTGCGGCCCCAGCCCGCTGCCACGGCCCCGGCCGGCGACTGGGGGAAAGACAAAGCCCCGCGCAGAGCTGCGGCGGCTGCAGCGGCTGCCCGGGCACCCGGACGCGGCGGGGGGCGGCAGGGCGCCGCGGGCCGACCCCCCTCCCGGGCCCCGCCGCCGCTCCTCGCCTCCTCGCTGAGGTAGCGGCGCAGCTCCGAGTAAAAAAAAAGGCAGCGCCGCGAGCAGCCCGCTGACCACCGCCACTGCCGGGGAGACGAGAACCGCCGGCAGCCCCGCCGCGCCCGGGCCGTCCTCCCGCCTCAGCCCGCCCGCCGCCGGCACCAGGCGCTCCCTGCCGCGGCCGAGCGCCGGCCCGCCACGTCCCCCCCGGCCGGCCGCTGCCCGACGGGGAGGCCCGGGCCCGCCCGCTCGCCCAGCGCGCCGCCGCACGGCCCGGCCCGAAAGCCTTCCAGGCTCCCGGGGAAGCCCCGCTCCGCCTCAGCCGCTCCGGGGCGCCGCGTGGCCGGAAATGAACCCGTCTTCCGGGGCCGGGCCGGGCCCGCCGCCGGCCACGGGCGTGCCCACGGCCCCGTGGGGTGTTGCCCCTGCGGCCCCCTGCCGCCCTCCCCCCCCGCTATAGCCTCTGTCTTGCGCCTCCAGCCCCCTTCCCCTCCCGGCCCCCCTCTGCCCACACCCCCACCCCCATCCCTCCCCAAAACTGTTGCTGCCCTGAGAGCCCCCCCCCCCGCTCACTCCGTGCGCCCCCCACGCACCGCCCCCCTGCCCCCCCCGTGTCCCCCGCCCCCCTGCCTCCTCCGACCACCTGCCCCCCCCGCGCCCCCGTGCACCCCCGCCCACCTGCCCCCTCAGCCTTTACAGCCCCGGTTTGCTCCCTCATAGCGCCTATAGCCCCTCCTAACCCCTATAGCCCCCATCCTGTCCCCCCCGCCCCCTCACCACCTGCCTGCTCCAGGGGGGTGGGGCAGCCCCCCCTGGGCTGTTTGCTGCTGGGGAGGCACCGGGGGGGATCGCTCGCTCGCCCCGCCCCCCCCCCCCGCCCGGGACAGCGGTGCCGGGGGGGCTTGGGGGGTGTGTGTCAGTGCCGCCCCCGGCCCCCTTACCGTGTCCGGCGTCCTGGGCCCCCCCTTACCTGGGGAGGGGGCTCGACCTGGGCCCTCTATGGACTCACCAGCAGGAACTGGGAGTATAGAGGAATGGGCCGGGGGCACAGCTGCCCTATGGCCCCCCCAGCCCCATGGGCCCCCCATGGGCTCCCCCATGGGCTCCCCCACGAGGCCCCTGTGCCTCCCATCCACCCCAGATGCCCCCCAAGCCCCCCCAGAGGACCTTGTGCCCTCCAACCAGCCCCCCAGCCGCTGCCAAGGCCCCTGCATAGTCACTGCACCCCCCAGCTCACCTAAAGGACCTAAGTCCCTTCCCAGCAACACTACTGCCCCCCCAGAGGCCCCTGTACCCCCCCACCTGCCCGTCAAGTCCCTCCAGAGGCCCTTATGACCCCCCAGGCCCTCAAATAGCCTTATGGCCCCCCCAGAAGCCCCCAGGTCCCCTCACTAAGGCCCCTATGCCTCCCCAGACCCCCATGGGCTCCCCAAAACCTCCAGAGGCTCCTGTGCCCCCCCCCCCCGAGCCCCCTATCCCTCCCAAGCCCCCCCAGAGGCACCTGTGCCACGCCCCGAGGCCCCTATGCCTTCCTAGGGGCAGGGAAGACTCTATGGCCCCTCCAAGCCTCCCCAGAGGCCCCTATGCCCCCCCCTCCGGCACCAACAAGCACCACGGGCCCCCCCAGAGGAACTTGTGGCCCACAACCAGGCGCCAGGACACTTCTGTTTGTGGTTCTCGCTTTGCCCTGGTAGCCATCTGAAGTTGCCTTCTCACCAGGAATAACCTCTGTGAGGAATGCGAGCTCCCGCAGAGATAACTCACCAATGTCCAGCTGGGAGACAGGTCTTCAAACCGCGTACACCTCTTCCTCACCTTGGAATCGCTCTTGGGCCGTAGCAAAGGTCCCGAGTCCTGTGACCAGGACCCCTGCCCAGGAAAACGGCACAAAGGCTGACCACAGGGAAGAGCGAAACTCTATCACGTGCCAAATGCTTTCTCAGACTAGATCTGGGCATGCTTTCGCTCCTGGTTGACCAAGAAGCTGGAATTGCTGCGAATCACAGCTCCACCGATGCTCAATAGCAGAGTCTCACCTGGGTCACCAGAAAATGATACCATAAAGGCGGTCACGGTGAAAAACCCTCTCAGACCTGATGTGAAGTTTCAGAAGGCAGGCATTCTTTATGGCAGCGCTGGGAGCACGGGGGAGTGTCACCTCTGAGCACGCTCACCAAGTTACTCGAGGGTCCGCATTACATACAGCAGAGTACTTGCACGCTCATAGTGCATCACACACGCACACTCTACCGACTTGTCTCCTCTTGTGGCCAGAACTTCCCCGCTCAGAGGCTTTTTTGTGCATCACTCAAGAGAATGAAGTTCTTTTCCCCATCCGCTCTTTGTTCCGTGCCCTTCCCAAGGCTGACTCCCCAGATCAGTCATCCCTTTGTTCATCACTTCCAACAACTTTAGAGAGGTAGCTTAGCTAAACTTTGTGCCTAGATTTCTTTCACATAGAGCCAAACACGGTATTAGAGCTTGGAAACTGGGGAGTTTAGACATCTGGTCCCGTTGCTGAGCCAGCAACCTTCCCTGAACAGATTCCTTGGACAGAAAGGTATATACAGTGCTATCTATACAGTGCCATCAAAACCTTCCCCTACATACCATGGCTGTCCCTCAAACCCTTCCATCCAGCACCCCAGTCAGGCCTAAAAGCCTCCCCATTGCCCCCATCCCATTCCCAATTTCTTCCCTCAAGCCACCCCCCACCCCGCACCCCAGCTCATTTCTAAAATCCTCCCCCGTGCCTCTCGGACTGTCCCCAAACTATTTCCCCTGTGCCCCCAACCCCAGCAGTCCATCTATACAATCCTTCCCCCACCCCCCTCCTTTGCCCCCACAACCTTCCCCCTGTACCCCCATCCCACCCTGAGAACCTTCCTCAACACCCCAACCACCCCCCTCCGTCGGGCCCTGCAGTGATTCCACTTGCCCCCAGTCTGGCCCTAACATCCTTCCCCTCACTCCCGTCCTGTCCCTAAAGCCCTTCCCCCCAGACCCTCATGGCCATTCCTAGACTCCTTTCCCCCGACCCCACACTTTCTCCCGTCACTATTTCTCCCCAGCCCCTGCCGGTCATGCCCTACACTCCTTCCCACAGCCCCCCCCTCCACTCTGTCCCTAAAATCGTTCCCCTGCCCCCCGTCAGCCCCTAAAACCCTCCCTGGAACCCCCCTCTCACTACCTACAGGCCTCCCCCGACCCCCTCGGTCCGTCACTAAATCCATCCCCCCCCCCCCCCCCGCCCCCCCAGGCCTGCTAGAGACTCCTTCCCCCCACCCCCCGGTCCGTCCCTGAAATCTCTCCCCCGGCCCCACGGTCTGTCCCCAACAGCCCCCCCGGCCCCAGCAGGGCTGGCTCTTTACCACCGCGGTGGGAAAGGCGCTCAGGTTCTGCCAAGCATCTCTGCAGCTGCTGCTGTTTGAGGTCACCCTCAGAGGGAGCGGAGGACAGGACAGCCAGTGCCACCAGGGCTCAGCTGCTGGGAGCCCCAGCTTGTGTGGCATCGGGTGGGCCTCCCGCCACGGCCCAGCACAGCCTGCAGGTCCCCTCCGTCGAAAAGTCACCTCCTCTGGGCCATGGCCGCTCTGACAGGGCTCTTCCCAAAGCAGCCAACTCTGTTCCTCATGCCTACCGTCAGGCACAGGGGACGCTCACCTGAGAGCAGCTCCTGGCTGCACTGTGAGGGGGGGGCGAGGCCCGGCAGGAGGCCTCATAGCCCTGGGCACAGGATCCCTCTGAATTCAGCTGTTCCATTGCCTCAGGCAGCCAACACAGAAAATGGTGCCGCAAGGCATGCGGTGCCACGGTTGGAAACTCCAGGGCCAAGCGAGAAGGGGGGAAACTGTCAGCCCGCTTGGTCCTTGATGTCAGAAAGAGCTTCCTTGCCTGGTTTCTTACACGTTGCAACTCTCAGCTACACCACACGCTTGAGGTTTTTCTAGGCTTCTCTCAGGGAAGGAAAAGGATGCCCAACTGCATGCATGCGTGTAATCACTAGAGCGTTTTGGAGTTTCAACTGTGAAAAATTACATTTCAAAAGAGAATCAAAATGACACCCATTACCACCCAAGGTTCACGCCAGATGTTCTCCATAAAGGAGGACAGAGAAAGGTGTGGCTACATCGCCCACAGAACGCTAGAATCATTTCAGCTAGCAGGCACCCTGGAAGGTCTCCCATGCCTCCTCATGTTCTAAACAGCCACAGTGAAGGAAAGGCTCCACGGAAGGAAAATCCTTTTCTCGTCACAGCTAGGGGTGCCACCGAGGCACTTCCTGGGTCCCAGTGTTACAGAAAGAAGTTTGAAGCACTCTCCTCCAGAACTGATTCTCTTCTAAGAACAACCAAAGGTCAGGGAAATGCACAAGTGGAAAGACGCCTGAGACAAAGACATAAATGCACATACACGTAACAGTTTACTATGAGCTTTGCTTCCTCAGGAAGCAATGTTCAAGTATCCTCATCAGTCTTCCTCCCCATCTTTATCCAATCTTCCCTATTTCTGTTTCAAACGTCTGTAGAAACCTATTTCAGTTTATTCTGAGAGGTTTGTTGTGCACCTCATTTCGTTCGTAGCATGGTCCTGCTGCCCTGCTAATATGTCAAAATGTCAAGAACCAACTCAGACGGAGCCCCCAGACGTCTGGCCAACAGCTAAACCACCTAAGGTCTGGCTTTTCTCACCAAAACAGCTACTCTCAGGACCAGGTCTTAAAAACGGAGGGCTTTAAAAACAAGTGGCTCATGTAGGTGCTCCTACGCCCCCCTGCCATGGGCAGGTTCCTCGTGAGACCAGGGTGCTGCGGGGTGGTGCAGTGCAAGCATTAGTTAAACCAGACCAGGTTTACGATGCAAAGGAAATGGTCAAAGTCCTCGGTCTGAATGGCAGAGAGGCACCTGGAAGTCAGCTAGAGGCAAGTTCAGGCCAGAGTGCCGGCTTGCTGCCAGCACCAGCCCAGGGCTCTCCCGAGCAAGTGCCAGGACACCCTGAGGACAGAGGTTGACTCCAATAACAGGCCCTGGGAGCAAGGGCAGCAGAGGCCCCAGCTGGTCAGCAGCTGGAGCGCCAGAGGCACGGGCAGAGGCCCAAGGCGTGGGCTCTGCTTGGCATGGAGAAGAAGGAGCACAGGGGCTCTCCAGCTCTGCCTGCCGGCATGGGCCTTGCCTGCACACGTCTTTCTCCCAGGATGGACCAGGCACAGACAGCCACTGGGGGAACGTGCTCAGCTTTTATTGCTCTCAGAACGTGTCCAGGGTGGAGCAGAGTCTGGCCCCACAATGTCCTCATGGCAGCTGAACGTGTTGGGCGCCGTCCATGCACCCATGCCTCGCGTGCCTCCCTGTGCCACAGCCTCTGGGTACCGCACAGGATCAGGGCCAGCTGCCATCTCTGGGGACCCCTTTGCCAGCACGGCGCTGCTGCTCTTGCTGTGGCCTGATGCAAGAAGGGCAGAACGCCTTGCGCAGAGCCCTGAGTGCCCTGCGGAAGAGGGAGGGCCGTCGCCGTCGAGCTGGGGCATGCGGGAGGGCAGCCATGCCTGTGGAAGGAAGACAAGTGTAGGCAGGGGGCTGGGCAGGTACCGGGCAAGATCCTGCCTGCTCCCCGCCACCGAGAGCTTTCCCCAGGGAGTGGTGGCCAGGGAACGGCCAGCCCCCATGCACGCAGTCCTTCTGCTTTGGCCTGGGTGCACATTGCCGGGACGGCTGGGCTAAGCCTTCCCTTGCCGGGCCAGCGCTACACTCGGGGATGTACCTGGCTCATCCTCGGGCTCATCCCTGGCCTTGGAGCAGGGCCACGTGTTATCGCTCTGCTCAGGGGCTGGCTGCCCCACCTGGAAACCACCACGGGGGTCCTGGAACAGCTCCAGGAATGAGGGGCTGGCCATAATGCTGTGGGTGGCGATGTCTTCCCCTTGGCACAGCTCTTTGCCACTGTCGTCTTCCCGCTTGTCCTCCTCTAGGGCTGAGTGCCCTGGCGCATCCTATAAAAACATTAACAGCCAAAGGAGATGTAAGCATCCGTTATTGGCTACCGGGGGAAACACAGGGGCTTAGGGACACGCTTTAGTGGTAGACTACGCAGTGCCGTGTGTCGGGTTGGTTAGGTTTATGGTCCCTGCAGCCAGAGGAGGGCTGTGTATCACCTCTGTGCTGGGAGGCCACTTGCACGTGGAGAGCAAGAGCACAGGCAGGGGATGGAGGGGATGTCAGCGGGCTGACATGGACAGCACCAGCCATCTCCCTGCTGCACATGGCCTGGACACTGCACCTGCCTGCAGTAGCTCGTGGTGCTCAGTGCTGGTCACGCGCCCCTGGCTCACCTGGTGCCAAGAGTCCCAGGACAAGGGAGACCACGTGGAATCTGTTTCATCTTCCCCTGCTCGGTCAAGGTGGGGTGCGGCAGCATCATCCAGAGAGATCTGAGGCAGCAATGAAGCCAGATCTTCCTCGTGCGCTGCTGGGGAGAAAATGGCTGTGCTGGGCTCTCCTTGATGGTCTCCAGACATGGCAGAAGCCGTGTGTTCCCCATCCTCACATTCTTCTGGCACTAGAGTGGCTGAGTTGGGCTCTCTCTGATGCTCTCCAGGCAAGGAAGACTCACTGTCCTGAGACGCTGCAGGTGTTGTTGCTGCAGTCACCACATGCATGGTTTGTGGTGGGTCCCGCTGTTCTACCAGCTGCCTGTTGGGTCCCTGAGTCGCAGTCACAGCCTTGTGCAGGATCTCACTCACGTCCCACTGGTCTGTGTCCTGCAGAGGTGCGGCGCAGGCTGCGGGGCTGTGTGGAGCAGCCGCCTGGCTCTCTGCCTGGGCTGCTGTGGGCTGCTCACTGAGGAGAGGAGATTCCTGTGCCTTTGCCACCTCTTTTCCTATGAGAGTTAGAGGTGCACAGTGCCCCTCTTCCTCAGGAGCGGTTGCCAGGGAAACAGCTGCTGGCTCAGCATCCATGGGTTCCTCTGGGACAGGGGACATGCTCTGCAGGTCTCTAGCTGTGTCTTCTGCTGCCCCTCTGCCTACACTGCTCAGCCAGCAGGGTCCATCCTGGGGAACAGCGTGGGGGTCCTGGAAGAACTCCAGGAATGAGGGGTTGACCCAGATGCTGTGGTTGATGATGTTCTTATCTTGGGACAGCTCTTTATCATCGTCATCTTCCCAATTGTCCTCCTCAGACATGAACCCTGGCGCATCCTATAAAAACATTAACAGCCAAAGGAGATGTAAGCATCCGTTATTGGCTACCGGGGGAAACGCAGGGGCTTAGGGACACGCTTTAGGGGTAGACTACGCAGTGCCGTGTGTCAGGTTGGTTAGGTTTATGGTCCCTGCAGCCAGAGGAGGGCTGTGTATCACCTCTGTGCTGGGAGGCCACTTGCACGTGGAGAGCAAGAGCACAGGCAGGGGATGGAGGGGATGTCAGCGGGCTGACACGGACAGCACCAGCCATCTCCCTGCTGCACATGGCCTGGACACTGCACCTGCCTGCAGTAGCTCGTGGTGCTCAGTGCTGGTCACGCGCCCCTGGCTCACCTGGTGCCAAGAGTCCCAGGACAAGGGAGACCACGTGGAATCTGTTTCATCTTCCCCTGCTCGGTCAAGGTGGGGTGCGGCAGCATCATCCAGAGAGATCTGAGGCAGCAATGAAGCCAGATCTTCCTCGTGCGCTGCTGGGGAGAAAATGGCTGTGCTGGGCTCTCCTTGATGGTCTCCAGACATGGCAGAAGCCGTGTGTTCTCCATCCTCACATTCCTCTTGCACAAGAGAGGCTGTGCTGGGCTCTCCTTGATGGTCTCCAGACATGGCAGAAGCCATGTGTTCCCCATCCTCACATTCCTCTTGCACAAAAGAGGCTGTGCTGGGCTCTCCTTGATGGTCTCCAGACACGGCAGAGGCCATGTGTTCCCCATCCTCACATTCCTCTTGCACGAGAGAGGCTGTGCTGGGCTCTCCTTGATGGTCTCCAGACATGGCAGAGGCCATGTGTTCTCCATCCTCACATTCCTCTTGCACGAGAGAGGCTGTGCTGGGCTCTCCTGGAGGCTTTCCAGGCAAGGAAGACTCGCTGTCCCGAGTTGCTGAAGGTGGTCTTGGTGCCATCACCACATGCATGGTTTGTGCTGGGTCCCAGTGTTCTGCCAGTTGCTGACCGAGTCCCTGGATCGCAGCCACAGCCTCGTTCAGGACCCCACTCATTTTACACTGGTCTGTGTCCTGCAGAGGTGCGGCGCAGGCTGCGGGGCTGTGTGGAGCAGCCGCCTGGCTCTCTGCCTGGGCTGCTGTGGGCTGCTCACTGAGGAGAGGAGATTCCTGTGCCTTTGCCACCTCTTTTCCTATGAGAGTTAGAGGTGCACAGTGCCCCTCTTCCTCAGGAGCGGTTGCCAGGGAAACAGCTGCTGGCTCAGCATCCATGGGTTCCTCTGGGATAGGGGACATGCTCTGCAGGTCTCTAGCTGTGTCTGCTGCTGCCCCTCTGCCTACACTGCTCAGCCAGCAGGGCCCATCCTGGGGAACAGCGTGGGGGTCCTGGAAGAGCTCCAGGAATGAGGGGTTGACCCAGATGCTGTGAATGGTGATGCCCTCTTCTTGGGGCAGCTCATTGTCTTCTCTCCAGTCTTTTTCCTTTGGCAGGGACCCTGGGCTGTTCCGTGGCCTTGCTGCCCTTGCCCAGTTCTTCTTGGGGACACGAGCCGCTGCGCTTGCATGACTGCCTGTCCTGCTGTGCTGGGCTTTCTGATCCTCCGTCTTCACTGATGGGATGGCCACATGCTCCTGAAGAGCCTTGTGGTGCTCCCGCAGCGATTTGCCTTTGCACTTGGTTTTGGTGAGCGTCACCTGTGTTTTCAGATCGCGCTCTTCCACTTGTCCCTGCTGCCCTGAAGCCACATCCCTCCTGCCCAGGGAAGCTGGCACAGAAACCCTGCCAGCAGCACCAGTGCTTTTACGTGCATGAGCATCAGGCACGTGCTGACCTGCAGGGGCCTTGCCACTGTGGGCCACCCGGGCCTCCTCTGATCTTGCCATCTTCGCCGCACCCAGCCTGTGTTCCCAGTGCCACTGTGCCGCTGCCTGCTGGCTGGGTCGGTGGCTCCCAGTGAAAACCTTGTCTGGGTCCTTACTCAAAAGGTACCTCTTTGTCTCCTTCCCAGCTGTGGCATTGGCTGCAGGGCTGTGTGGGGCATGCCTCCTGCTCTGCACACTGGTGGCTTTCCCCTGCTCACCAGGGATGCCCCGAGTAGATGGGACAAGCTGTCGGTGTCTGCTGGTTGCAGTGCTGCTGGCCTTTCCCCTGCCCTGGGCAGAAGCTGCAGAGGCTGCTGCTGGCAGAGGCAGGAGCTTGCAGCCAGTGCTGGCAGCTCCTGGTGCCCGAGCTGCGTGCACCTTCTGTGGTGCTGCTGCCTGCCTTGCTGGCAGACGGGCTGTCTCCTCGCGCCTCACCCTGACGGAGGGCACTGCCACCCTGCATGCTGGGCTGTCCGTCTGCAAGAGAAGGCGAGGAGAGAGGCTGCGTGACTGTGGCCCTTCGCCCGTGCCCCCGTGTCCCAGCTGGAAAAGCCCCTGTGCCGGCTCCCCTGCCAGCCCCCAGGGCAGCACTCGGCCCCACAGGGAGTTGCCGCTGGGCTCCCAGAGCTGGCTGGGGAGCGCACTGCTCCGGCCATGGCCCACAGTGACTCCTGGGAGCATCCCCAGCATGCCCGGGCTGCCTGCAGGCACGGCTTGGGGGGCTCAGCTTGCTATGTGACCGGGCCCTCCCGTCCCCTCCTGCAGCTCCCGCCTGCCTGTCGGCAGCTCCTGGACTCGGGAAGACGTTTGTCCCGGGCTCCCTCGGGCTCCCTACCTGTGCGCGTTGGCTCCCAGCGGCCTGCGAGCTCTGTGGGCAGGGGAGCGGTGGCAGCCTGTTCCCATGGGGGGACAAAGCCTGTCCCTGGCTGTCCTGCGGCACTGCCAGCGGCCGCCTGTGGCCCATCTGCGGGCGGGAGGAGTCTTCAAGGAAGGGAGGCGGCTGCCTTGGCACAGCGGCCCCCACAGTGGCGGCAAGGCTGGCCCTGGCACCCCGTCCTGCCCCGTCCCTCAGCTGGTGCCGGGTCTGCAGGCCCGGCAGCCTGCTGATGGGCCGGGGGTGGGCGTTTGCCTCCTCATCCGTGGGAATCTTCGGCAGCGCCTGCCGACGACCGGCCATGGTCACCCAGGGGAGATGCTGCCTCCTGAGGGAGTGGCTCTCCTGGGAGTGGGCACCCCAGGGCTCTGGCTCCTTAAATACCCACGGGGTCACTGTGGGGACCCGCATCACAATGACCTCTGGGCACAGTGCGCCGCCTGCATCACAAAGCCCTGGCAATGCTGTGGAGCCTGGCGGGGACTGGCTGGGGCTGGCTGGAACCGGCTGTGCCCGGTGTGGGGCAGCCCTGCTTGCCCCTCACAGAGGCCCCAGCAGGCCCGAGGCCGAACCTGCCCCATGCCCCCGGTGCCAGCAGCCTCTGCAGAGCTCAGTCCTGTGTGCGTGCAGCAGCTCTGGGTGCCACCACCCGGGGCCTTGTCCCCAGGCATGGCTCCCACACAGGGCGCCCAGGCCTGGGGACGCTCCGGTGCCCGCCTGCAGCAACGCAGGGGAGGCCCGCAGGCCTGTGCCCAGAGGCCACTGGCCACGCTGAGCTGCTCCCCGCAGTCGCCATGGGCCGCGGGGTGACCAGCCCTCTCCCCAGCCGGCTCTGGGAGGTCCCTCCCAGGCTGCTCTTCTTCAGTGCCTTTCCTCCAGAGGTGGAGCGGGCAAGGGCTCACACCCACAGCCAGGACGAGGGAGCAGGGCTGCCTCCCTGGGGCTGACGGTCTGTGCTCCCTTTCGAGCTGGAACGAAAAGAAAAGCTGCCTTTGTTCCCAGTTACAACACAGAGAAACACCTGTGTCTCATGCACATGCCTGCACCTTTTCTGACAGAAAGTGGCTTTGGGGCACAATGGAAACTGCTGGGGAGAACAAAAAAACCCACTAAAATAAACGCTGCTCAGCTGATGTTGGAGACCTTGATATTAGGCACCCAGACTTGTTCTCCTCCCTGCAGTTGTCACTCCCGGACCAGGAATTGCTTGCTAGTGGGTGAATCTGACAGCAGCAGCTCCCAGGCAGAGCTGGGAGCAGCTCCTGGGGACATCTTTAGGCTTCACAGCAGTGTTTGCTGCCCCAGCACGGGTCCCCTGCCCCCTGCAGAGACCAGGCGGGAGGCTGGAGGGAAGAGTCCCACCAACAGCTTTGGCCTCCAGGCTGGAGAACCCTGTCCCAGGCTCAGGCACCGCTGCCTCCGGGCTCCCCTACCCCATCCTGGGGCAATAAGGCAACTCTCTTCCTTCTACAGAACACCACTCAAAGCTTAAGGGGAGGAGGAAATGCCTATTTCCTCCCTAATGCAGGTTTCCCCCAGGCCTAGAGGTTGCTGCTCTCTTCTGCTCGGCTGGGAGAGGGGTTGGAGCCTTTCTCCACCTCTCCTTGACTGCCTTTCTCCTGGGCTGGGCTGGAGGGTGGGGAGTCCAAGTGCCTCCAGTGCCGAGTGCCTGCCAAGGAGCAGACGCTCTCAGCAAAGCAGACGGCAACCACAGGTGCTGTTTCCCAGAGGACCTCTTGAAAGGAGCCTGCAGCAGGACCTGGCAGCCGGGAGACCCAGCACTGCGTGCCTCTTATCACGGCCGATTTTGTCGCTTGCATCCTGCTGCCACTCTCTCCCTCACGAGCATGAGCAGGCAAACCCCTGCCCTGCAGCCGGATGTCTGTCCTGCTCCCCCGCTCTGGAGACCTGCCGCCCTGGGTGCCCCGAAGGAGAGGGTCGCTGCTGCTCTCAGCGGTGTCAATCGCTGCCCGTACCTGGGGTTGCTGTCGGTCCTTCCCCGCAGACCAGGCTCCCCACGCCGCCCACTCTGCCTTTGCTTGCTCGAGCTGCTCTTGCCACTTGGGCCTCACTTGCTCCCACTCTGCAGGCAGCTGCCAGACCTCCTGGAGGGGATGGCAAGGCAGCAGAAGGCAGGATTAGTCTCAGCGCCTGGAACGGGTGTCCTTCGGGTCTGACCCGTGTTGCCGCCCCTTGCCTCAGCTGGTCGGTTGGCAGGGCTTTGCCCCTAACAGATCGGGGGCTCTGGGGTCATTCTAGGCTCCTGGCAAACACAGCTGCGACCAAAGCCCTCCACTGTGAACAGCCGAGAAAGGACTTGGGCATCTCCCATAGCCCCTGGGCCAGGAGAAAGTGTTTTGTGACAATGCAGGGGGCAAGGAAGATCTGAAGGAGGTGACAGACAGCTGACAAGGAGCGCACGTCCAGGGGTCCTTTCAGGCTGGCTCTGCACAAAGAGGCTTTTGCCGAGTCCCCAGCAGCACGGTAGCTACAGCAAGGCACGCACCTGCAGCGCTTTCTGGCAGTCGTCTGAGGATGGGAGTGTAGAGGTGGGTTTGGCTGGAGAAGCCGGCTCCTGCCTGCCTGCCTTGCCTGCCTCCTTCATCCTGGGGGAGCTGCCTGGACGTGGGGGGAGCGCACTGCAAAGAGGCACCAGGAGCAGTCAGCATGAGCACGGGGCAGTTTGCTCTCCCACTTTCGCCTGGTACCAAAGCTCCCCAGGCTGGCAGAAGCAGCATGCGAGGTGGGGCCATTTCTGCTGGCAGCGGGGAGCCTTCCCTGAGCCCCGTCAGATGGACGGGGGAGGACTGCACCTCAGCTCTTGCCTAAGGGAACCACAGGGACGTGGGGTGCACTCAGCATCCACCACCTTCCCCAGTGAGGGGCCCACAACAGGGGAAACAAGCACATAAGAGCCATGCGGCACGTGTCAGGGACCTTGCCGCGTCCCTGCAGCTGGAGTGTCCGGAGGGGATGTCTCTCCTCCACGGGTGCAGGATCCCTTGCATCCCTGCCCACCAGGGTCTCACCTCTCAGAAGTCTTCTTGCCCAAGTCTTTCTGTCTTGTGCCTGGCCCCTGACTTGGCAGTGCAGGAAGGGAAAGCTTCCTCCGTCTCTGCAGCAGCTTGCCAGGATGCGCCTCTGCACCTGGCAAAGGAGGAAACTCAGCAGAACAGCCCCCTGGGGAGTGCCTTTTGACGGAGCTGTGGTCACCCAGCACGGGGCAGGGCCTCAGCTGGGCAGCAGAGACCTGTTCCCATACCTTGTCTGAGCCTGGACTTTGCTGCAGCCTTCTTGGCCCAGGCGGACAAAGCCTTGGCCACTGCTCTGCTGACCACCGTAAAGCGAAACCTGGGCAGGAAATGATGACACAGGCTTGAAGAAGGGTGACCCCTACCCTCTTGCAGCTTCCCAGCACTAATCCTCACGACTCTCGTGTGAGGCATGGCACCTCTTTTCCTTGTGGCCATGCAGCCACGCATGGGTTTTATTAGCAATCTCCCCCCGACACCAGACGGCGTAGCTTAAAGCCCTCCCTGTGTGCAGCTGGCTCTCTCTGATGGGAGTGACGGGCCGGCTGGGCATGAGAAACGCAGTGACGCTGCCCGGCCACTCCAGGAGAACACACGCGTAACCCCAGCTCATCGTAAGTTAACCAGAAACCAGCCCCTTCAGGTCAGGCCCCCTCCCAGACTCAACGCGCAATGCCAAGCCCCAGCAAGGCGCACTCCTGATCAGGAGCTGGGAATCCGCCCGCTCGGTCAGTCGAGGGCTGCAGAGGAAACGCACTCACCTGGGGAAGGCGTGCGCAGGAGCAGCCTGCATCCCCCAAGTGCTGGTTGCTCCACCTGACAGCTGCACCGGGCATCCACAGCCTCTGTAAAGTGACACAGAGCTGCTAGAAGGTTTCCAAGGCACTTTGCTCTTGGCTCCCAAAGGAAGCAGACCTGTCTCCTGCTCCAAAAGGAAGCCACTTCTCAAACCCCTCCTCCAAATCTTCCGCCGTGAACATGAGCCCTTGCTCTGCTCTGGAGAAGCTGCACGGCAAACACTGAGACTGCGCAGTAACGCTGCCAGTCTTTCTGTAGGGCAAGAACTCAGAAGCTCAGAATAAAACTTCTTTTCCAATGGAGAACTCAGCGTGGGCGAGCACGTGGAAAGGTGTCGGACTGGCCTGCCACGTGCAGGCTGCCCAACGACCATCGGGTTGCTCACCCTTCAAGAGGCTTCCCAAAGTCACTGCATCACCCTCAAAGCCTGAGCAACTCGCAGCGTTGAGCGGCGCCATCCAGCTGGCCTTGCTCTCCAGCCCTGTGACGCAGTCGCAATAGAATCGCATGCACAGGACGTTGTCGGTGAAGGACAGAACGCCAATGTCCTTGAAGGCGAAGGCGAGGCGCTGCCTGTTCCTCAGTTGGAAAGAGTGCAAGAGTATGGTCTATTGCACACAGCTCTGCACCACGTGCCATGGGAAGGAAGTGGCTCGTGACAGCCACCTGTAGTTCAGCGGCTCGATCTTGACATCCTCGGCAAGGAGGAGGAACATCGTCACTGGCAGAGCGGGCTGAATTTCTATGTAAAATTAGAAACAAAATGCCAGAGAAAAGGTCGTTTAAGGAAACGGCTCTTGGGGAGTGGTTACCTTGGGAGGAGCTCAAGCTGTCCGCCTAACTTTGGAGGGAATTCTCTCCAGAGAAATTCCGAAGTCCTCATTTCTCTGCGCCCTTTCTGAAGGGCAGAGAGCATGCACCCCAGTCCCAAACAGGGCGCGGGAAAGCGGAGGGCGGCCGTTGCCTTCTCACCAGGAATAACCTCTGTGAGGAACGCGAGCTCCCGCAGAGATAACTCACCAATGTCCAGCTGGGAGACAGGTCTTCAAACCGCGTACACCTCTTCCTCACCTTGGAATCGCTCTTGGACCGTAGCAAAGGTCCCGAGTCCTGTGACCAGGACCCCTGCCCAGGAAAACGGCACAAAGGCTGACCACAGGGAAGAGCGAAACTCTATCACGTGCCAAATGCTTTCTCAGACTAGATCTGGGCATGCTTTCGCTCCTGGTTGACCACGAAGCAAGAGCAGGAGAGCTGCTGTGGGACTCCCTGAGAGAGGCCCGCTGTGAATCCCCCGCGGGAGGAGCAGCAGCGCTTCACCTTTCTCGGCCGTGGCCATCGGGCTGGGTGAGGGTGAGCTTTTCAGCGGCTGCGGGTCTCGGTCACAGAGTGCAGCGAGGGTGAGGGCAGGCAGAGATCAGGCAGGAGAGGTTGTGGTCACTGAGGACATCCCCAGGGAAACAGGAACTCTCCAGGGACACACTGGGGACACCAGGACACAGGCAGGGACAATATTATGACGTTAGGGACTTCTGGGGGGACACCAGGACTCCCAAAGGGATGTCACTGGGACATTAAAGACACCCACCGGGACACACTGGGACACAAGAACACACGGGGAGACACCACGGCGATATATAGAATGGCCTGGTAATATCTGGACCCCTCCAGGGACACCACTGTGACATTAGGAATTTCCCAGGGACGCCCCCTGGGACATCAGGGACCACCCCCTCACCTTCCCCGGGGACACCAGGACCCCTCCAGGGACAGCACTGGGACATTAAGGACCCCCCTTTAACACAAGCCCTACCCCAGGGACAATGCAGGGGCATTAAGGACTCCTCCCAGGACACCAGGACCCTCACAGGACCAGAAACGCACAAGGGACATACTGGGGACACAAGGACACTCCTGGGGACATCCCTGGGACATCAGGGACACCACGACTGCCCCAGTGACACCACAAGGACATCAAGGACCCCCACAGGGACACCTTGCAACACAAGGACATACTGGGAGACACCACTGGGACATCATTAGAATAGCCTTTAGGACATCAGGACCCCTCCAGGGACACCCCTGTGACACTAGGAATTCCCCAGGAACCCCGCCCCGGGACATAACAGACTACCCACTCACCTCCCTGGGGACACCAGGACCACCCCCAGGGACACCCCACAACGCCCCAGGGACGCGCTGGGACACCAGGACACCACCACCACCCCCGGGACACCATTAGGACATCAGGGACATCCCTAGAACCTTAACCACTAGAACGTTAAGGACTCCCAGAAGGACATATTAGGTCACATGCACCCCCTGACAGACACCACTGGGACAGCTAGAATGGACTGGGGACATCAGGACGCCTCCAGGGACACCGCTGCGACATTAATGACCCCCACCAGGGACACATTGTGATACACAAGGACCCACTGACACACCACTGGGACATGTAGAACGGCCTGGGGATACCAGGACCACCCCAGCGACAACACTGGGACATACAGGACCCCCCTGGAAACACATGACCTGCAACCAGGGAAACTGCAGGGGCATTAGGAACTCCCCCTGGGACACCAGGACCCCCACAGGACACACTGGGGCACCCAAATGCCTATAGGGACACCTGAGAACACTAGGACATCCCTGGAGACATCCCTGGGACACCAGGGACACTCCCGGGGACATTAGGACCCTCCCAGGGACACCCTAGTGACATTAGGGACATCTTGGAAGCAGAAGGACCCTCCGCAGAGCACTCCTGGGACATCAGGATCCCCCCAAGGGGACCCTCCAGCAGGTCATTCTCAGTTATCACGCAGAAGCTCCCCCTCGATGGAAGTCCTTAGCAGCAGGGCAGCCCTCAGATCTGCACTGTCAAGGAAACGGAGGCCCAGAAACAGACCCCCCATCCCAAAATGGGAGGACCCCCTCCCCACATGACACGTGATAGCTTAACATTATGCTAGGGGCCAACCAATGTCCTCCTTTTTCTTCTAGTGCCGTGACGACCATGGGTGGTACATGGACGGTCACCTTCTGCCCCATGGTGAACTTAGGGGCCTCCTGCATCAGTAGCACAGGTGCTGCTCCTGCTTTAAGGCATCCAGGCCATCCTGAGCTCACCTCATCCAGCTCTTTGCAGGAGTAAGCTACAGCCCGCCCCTGAGGCCCTAAACAATGCGCCAGAACTCCAAAGGCAATACCTTTTCCCTCACGCTTAAAAAGTGCACAGGTCTTTGTCACATCAGGTAATCCCCACGCGGGGGCCTCCACCAGAGCTCACTTTTCTTCAGACGCTTGAAAGTGGCTTTACCCTCCTCTGTCCCGCCAATAGACCCATGGCAGGAGGTTTTCGGTAGCTCGTACTGAGCTTTCACAAATAAAACACAATTGCCTCCCCAAAGCCCACACCATCCGACCACCCCGAGAAATCCTCGTAGTTCCTTGAGAGCCTGAGGCTCCGCGAGGCAGCGAATAGCCTCCTTCTGTTGGGATCCCAACTGTCTCTGGCCTTCCAGCACTTCAAACCCCAAACGTGGAAGTGACTCCTCGATAATTCCATATCCACTAGTTCCCAAGACATTTAGAAGGCTTATCGTCAGGGAAAGACACAGCTCCCAAGTCCCTGCCGCAACCACAATATCATCCTATGATCGCAGAACTCTTCCCTGATCATTTTCTGTTCTCCAAATGTCAAACTGCTTTGCCAACTGATTCCCAAAGATTGTCGGGATATTTTGAAAGCCTTGTGGTACAACCGCCTAAGTGTATTGCATTTTCCTTCCCGTTTCTGGGTTTGCGCATTCACAAGCAAAAGGCTTCTGACTGTCAGTGCCCCGGGGAACACAGAAAAAGGCATCCTTCACATCAAAACCTGTACACCATCCCTGTTCCCCTGTAAGGGTGGTTTCATATCTGTATGGATGTGCTACTACAGGATAAATACCTTGAGGTATGTGATTTGTTGCTCTTAAATCCTGCACCAATCGGCAATCTTGACCCTTGGCCTTTTTCACTGGCAAAACAGGGGTGCTGGATTTCAACGCACACCCCACCAACAGGTTGTACTTCAAGAATTTCTGAATTATTGCTACCGACCCATTCCTAGCTTCCAGCTTCAGGCGATACTGTTTCCTTCTCAGCGGGGATGATCCAGGCTTTAAGTCAATCCTCACAGGTTTTGACCTGTGGGGTTTTCCAGGAACCTCTCCGGCTCGTACAATAGGAATCACAGCATCTCTGACCTCCGGGCGTATCTTTCCCCTTTCAAGGCAGCATAGCCTGTAACAACAAAGCTGCTGCCTCTCGACACAAACAGTTTCTGGAATTAAGATTTCTATTTCCTCGTTTTAAAATCAGATTTCTGCTTCCAATTTTTTGGAGTAGATCTCTCCCCAAACAATGCTTTGGGAAAATTTGGCTAATATAAAAACTGATGAGGAACCCACTGTTTTCCCAGCTTCACTGCTAAGGGTTTCAAAAATGGCCAAGTTTCATGGGTCCCTGCCATACCAGCAATGCTTATATCCTTACTGCTTAGTTCCCCTCTAAAGTCTTCTGAACAGAGGAAGTAGCCCCAGGATCTGCCCAAAGCTCAACTTCTTCACTTCCCAGCTCCGCTTTAACGAGAGGCTCCTCTGGGGAGAGACTCCTCCGCTCCCCCTCATTCCTCGCTTACTGGGAGCAAGGGGGCAGAGGGGCTCCAATCCTTAAGCAGACGGTCTTCTTCTGTACGCCCATCCCTTTTGCACTGTGCACACTGATTATCAGCCAACCGAGGGCTGGGCCGGAGTCCCCCTCTCGGGCTCTGCCCCATCCTCAGGCCCTTGCCCTCACCCTACCATTTTACTCTGATACCGCCAACAAGCAACAATTTACTCTTCCCTTTCGACTCTCTCTATGACGATCTGCAATCCAAGCAACATCCAACAGCTTTCCCCTATCTCGAGCAATCACTTCCTTGTAACTTCTGTAACTTTCTTCTAATACCATCCCAGGATTGGCCCACCAATAGAGGGGCCAATTGATCTCATCCCTCTTAAGATGCAGGGTCAGCACTTGTAGAGTTGCGGGCTACCTCCTTCATTCTGTTCTGCAGTCCTGTGGGGGGCTCTTGGCTATCGTGCCTAGCCTCGTACCATTCGGACATGGTTATTGCCTTAGCCACAGCATTTTGAATGCCAAATATAATCCCTTTCTGATACCGAGTCCAAAGCTGCCTGGGTCTGTTAACAGGCAGGTCCCAGTTTGGACCAACGGAGGGGAAATGATGCTCCACAGTTCCTGTTTTAACCTCGGCTTCCACATGTATTCTAGCGGCTTGACAAATCATCTCCTTCTCCCTACTATCAAACAAAACCTGCAGTATTGCCCCTATATCCTTACACTCTGGATCATCCTGTGTTTTAGCCATCATTATTTCAAAAACACCAGCCGCCTTCTCAGGGTCGTCTCGGTAATTTCCTGCGGTTGCTTTGCAATTCTTCAACTCTGTTACAGAAAACGGGACCGTCACCGTAATGGGTCCTTCATTTCCCACAGCCTGGCGCAGGGGAGCCTGTGTCACTTCCCCTGGTTTGGCCCGCTCCCACCCTGCGGCTGGGCTAAAACCTTCTGCCCCACTAAATCGCTCTCCCTCTTCACAGCCACTTTCCCTGCCACCAGCCTCGTCAGCTCGCCTGCCACCACTTTCTCTTACCCTGCTCATATCACTAGTATCAGCATCAGAACTCTCTCCCAGTCTCTGCTGGGCTCCAACCATTAACTCCAAACCGTCGTCTCTAAACCTCCTTCTTTCTTGTAGTCATTACAATTTTAAACGCCTCTGTCTGATACTACAAGCAGAGCAGACCCTTTTCAACAACCTCTTCTTATCCTTTTCCAAAGCCAAAAGAAAAGGATCTCAGGGAGGTAAATTTATACCACGCTGGTTTTGCCATTCAGAATGGGTCTTTACAGTGGAAAAAGATCAGCATACCAAACTCTGTCCCTTTTCCTTTCTTGCCTTCAAAACAACATCAGCTGTAACATCGTACAATAATGCAAACTGCCATTTTCCCCCATCGCCCAGTTTCTACAGAGACCACCCCTGAGTACAGTATTGCACTAGGGTGCTTTTAGTTACATTTCCCTCAGAACTACCCCTTAATTCTTCCCAGTGTCCCAAAACACATCCCAGTGGAGACTGCTGTAAAATACCACGGCCGTGTACACTGACCGGGGCCCACTTTCTTTTAGCATCCTGAACACTTTATCATATACATGTATAGAAGTATTTTCAGATGTTCAGAGTGCACTCTACTAGACACACACACACACACACACCCCATTAATATACTCGAGTATGTCAGGCAGAAATTTTACCAGAGACATTGATTCCAGGAGAGCCCTCAATAACCCAGCCCAGCAGGGCTTTTGCCTCTGCTTAGGGGCAGGTATCCCAGACCACAAGGAATGCCTGACATCTTACCAGGGGAACGTTGCTTTGGAGTCGTTGGTCCGGGAATCAGAGGTCTTCCCCAAGAGTCCCTCAGTGCCGGCTGGAATTGCTGCGATTCACAGCTCCACCGACGCTCAAGAGCAGAGTCTCACCTGGGTCACCAGAAAATGATACCGTAAAGGCGGTCACGGTGAAAAACCCTCTCAGACCTGATGTGAAGTTTCAGAAGGCAGGCATTCTTTATGGCAGCGCTGGGAGCACGGGGGAGTGTCACCTCTGAGCACGCTCACCAAGTTACTCGAGGGTCCGCATTACATACAGCAGAGTACTTGCACGCTCATAGTGCATCACACACGCACACTCTACCGACTTGTCTCCTCTTGTGGCCAGAACTTCCCCGCTCAGAGGCTTTTTTGTGCATCACTCAAGAGAATGAAGTTCTTTTCCCCATCCGCTCTTTGTTCCGTGCCCTTCCCAAGGCTGACTCCCCAGATCAGTCATCCCTTTGTTCATCACTTCCAACAACTTTAGAGAGGTAGCTTAGCTAAACTTTGTGCCTAGATTTCTTTCACATAGAGCCAAACACGGTATTAGAGCTTGGAAACTGGGGAGTTTAGACATCTGGTCCCGTTGCTGAGCCAGCAACCTTCCCTGAACAGATTCCTTGGACAGAAAGGTATATACAGTGCTATCTATACAGTGCCATCAAAACCTTCCCCTACATACCATGGCTGTCCCTCAAACCCTTCCATCCAGCACCCCAGTCAGGCCTAAAAGCCTCCCCATTGCCCCCATCCCATTCCCAATTTCTTCCCTCAAGCCACCCCCCACCCCGCACCCCAGCTCATTTCTAAAATCCTCCCCCGTGCCTCTCGGACTGTCCCCAAACTATTTCCCCTGTGCCCCCAACCCCAGCAGTCCATCTATACAATCCTTCCCCCACCCCCCTCCTTTGCCCCCACAACCTTCCCCCTGTACCCCCATCCCACCCTGAGAACCTTCCTCAACACCCCAACCACCCCCCTCCGTCGGGCCCTGCAGTGATTCCACTTGCCCCCAGTCTGGCCCTAACATCCTTCCCCTCACTCCCGTCCTGTCCCTAAAGCCCTTCCCCCCAGACCCTCATGGCCATTCCTAGACTCCTTTCCCCCGACCCCACACTTTCTCCCGTCACTATTTCTCCCCAGCCCCTGCCGGTCATGCCCTACACTCCTTCCCACAGCCCCCCCCTCCACTCTGTCCCTAAAATCGTTCCCCTGCCCCCCGTCAGCCCCTAAAACCCTCCCTGGAACCCCCCTCTCACTACCTACAGGCCTCCCCCGACCCCCTCGGTCCGTCACTAAATCCATCCCCCCCCCCCCCGCCCCCCCAGGCCTGCTAGAGACTCCTTCCCCCCACCCCCCGGTCCGTCCCTGAAGTCTCTCCCCCGGCCCCACGGTCTGTCCCCAACAGCCCCCCCGGCCCCAGCAGGGCTGGCTCTTTACCACCGCGGTGGGAAAGGCGCTCAGGTTCTGCCAAGCATCTCTGCAGCTGCTGCTGTTTGAGGTCACCCTCAGAGGGAGCGGAGGACAGGACAGCCAGTGCCACCAGGGCTCAGCTGCTGGGAGCCCCAGCTTGTGTGGCATCGGGTGGGCCTCCCGCCACGGCCCAGCACAGCCTGCAGGTCCCCTCCGTCGAAAAGTCACCTCCTCTGGGCCATGGCCGCTCTGACAGGGCTCTTCCCAAAGCAGCCAACTCTGTTCCTCATGCCTACCGTCAGGCACAGGGGACGCTCACCTGAGAGCAGCTCCTGGCTGCACTGTGAGGGGGGGGCGAGGCCCGGCAGGAGGCCTCATAGCCCTGGGCACAGGATCCCTCTGAATTCAGCTGTTCCATTGCCTCAGGCAGCCAACACAGAAAATGGTGCCGCAAGGCATGCGGTGCCACGGTTGGAAACTCCAGGGCCAAGCGAGAAGGGGGGAAACTGTCAGCCCGCTTGGTCCTTGATGTCAGAAAGAGCTTCCTTGCCTGGTTTCTTACACGTTGCAACTCTCAGCTACACCACACGCTTGAGGTTTTTCTAGGCTTCTCTCAGGGAAGGAAAAGGATGCCCAACTGCATGCATGCGTGTAATCACTAGAGCGTTTTGGAGTTTCAACTGTGAAAAATTACATTTCAAAAGAGAATCAAAATGACACCCATTACCACCCAAGGTTCACGCCAGATGTTCTCCATAAAGGAGGACAGAGAAAGGTGTGGCTACATCGCCCACAGAACGCTAGAATCATTTCAGCTAGCAGGCACCCTGGAAGGTCTCCCATGCCTCCTCATGTTCTAAACAGCCACAGTGAAGGAAAGGCTCCACGGAAGGAAAATCCTTTTCTCGTCACAGCTAGGGGTGCCACCGAGGCACTTCCTGGGTCCCAGTGTTACAGAAAGAAGTTTGAAGCACTCTCCTCCAGAACTGATTCTCTTCTAAGAACAACCAAAGGTCAGGGAAATGCACAAGTGGAAAGACGCCTGAGACAAAGACATAAATGCACATACACGTAACAGTTTACTATGAGCTTTGCTTCCTCAGGAAGCAATGTTCAAGTATCCTCATCAGTCTTCCTCCCCATCTTTATCCAATCTTCCCTATTTCTGTTTCAAACGTCTGTAGAAACCTATTTCAGTTTATTCTGAGAGGTTTGTTGTGCACCTCATTTCGTTCGTAGCATGGTCCTGCTGCCCTGCTAATATGTCAAAATGTCAAGAACCAACTCAGACGGAGCCCCCAGACGTCTGGCCAACAGCTAAACCACCTAAGGTCTGGCTTTTCTCACCAAAACAGCTACTCTCAGGACCAGGTCTTAAAAACGGAGGGCTTTAAAAACAAGTGGCTCATGTAGGTGCTCCTACGCCCCCCT
Source organism: Falco punctatus (assembly GCF_963210335.1). Taxonomy (NCBI): domain Eukaryota; kingdom Metazoa; phylum Chordata; class Aves; order Falconiformes; family Falconidae; genus Falco; species Falco punctatus. Next base: position 743,932 of record NC_137582.1, read on the forward strand.
GCCATGGGCAGGTTCCTCGTGAGACCAGGGTGCTGCGGGGTGGTGCAGCGCAAGCATTAGTTAAACCAGACCAGGTTTACGATGCAAAGGAAATGGTCAAAGTCCTCGGTCTGAATGGCAGAGAGGCACCTGGAAGTCAGCTAGAGGCAAGTTCAGGCCAGAGTGCCGGCTTGCTGCCAGCACCAGCCCAGGGCTCTCCCGAGCAAGTGCCAGGACACCCTGAGGACAGAGGTTGACTCCAATAACAGGCCCTGGGAGCAAGGGCAGCAGAGGCCCCAGCTGGTCAGCAGCTGGAGCGCCAGAGGCACGGGCAGAGGCCCAAGGCGTGGGCTCTGCTTGGCATGGAGAAGAAGGAGCACAGGGGCTCTCCAGCTCTGCCTGCCGGCATGGGCCTTGCCTGCACACGTCTTTCTCCCAGGATGGACCAGGCACAGACAGCCACTGGGGGAACGTGCTCAGCTTTTATTGCTCTCAGAACGTGTCCAGGGTGGAGCAGAGTCTGGCCCCACAATGTCCTCATGGCAGCTGAACGTGTTGGGCGCCGTCCATGCACCCATGCCTCGCGTGCCTCCCTGTGCCACAGCCTCTGGGTACCGCACAGGATCAGGGCCAGCTGCCATCTCTGGGGACCCCTTTGCCAGCACGGCGCTGCTGCTCTTGCTGTGGCCTGATGCAAGAAGGGCAGAACGCCTTGCGCAGAGCCCTGAGTGCCCTGCGGAAGAGGGAGGGCCGTCGCCGTCGAGCTGGGGCATGCGGGAGGGCAGCCACGCCTGTGGAAGGAAGACAAGTGTAGGCAGGGGGCTGGGCAGGTACCGGGCAAGATCCTGCCTGCTCCCCGCCACCGAGAGCTTTCCCCAGGGAGTGGTGGCCAGGGAACGGCCAGCCCCCATGCACGCAGTCCTTCTGCTTTGGCCTGGGTGCACATTGCCGGGACGGCTGGGCTAAGCCTTCCCTTGCCGGGCCAGCGCTACACTCGGGGATGTACCTGGCTCATCCTCGGGCTCATCCCTGGCCTTGGAGCAGGGCCACGTGTTATCGCTCTGCTCAGGGGCTGGCTGCCCCTCCTGGAAACCACCACGGGGGTCCTGGAACAGCTCCAGGAATGAGGGGCTGGCCATAATGCTGTGGGTGGCGATGTCTTCCCCTTGGCACAGCTCTTTGCCACTGTCGTCTTCCCGCTTGTCCTCCTCTAGGGCTGAGTGCCCTGGCGCATCCTATAAAAACATTAACAGCCAAAGGAGATCTAAGCATCCGTTATTGGCTACCGGGGAAAGACAGGCGCTTAGGGACACGCTTTAGTGGTAGACTACGCAGTGCCGTGTGTCAGGTTGGTTAGGTTTATGGTCCCTGCAGCCAGAGGAGGGCTGTGTATCACCTCTGTGCTGGGAGGCCACTTGCACGTGGAGAGCAAGAGCACAGGCAGGGGATGGAGGGGATGTCAGCGGGCTGACATGGACAGCACCAGCCATCTCCCTGCTGCACATGGCCTGGACACTGCACCTGCCTGCAGTAGCTCGTGGTGCTCAGTGCTGGTCACGCGCCCCTGGCTCACCTGGTGCCAAGAGTCCCAGGACAAGGGAGACCACGTGGAATCTGTTTCATCTTCCCCTGCTCGGTCAAGGTGGGGTGCGGCAGCATCATCCAGAGAGATCTGAGGCAGCAATGAAGCCAGATCTTCCTCGTGCGCTGCTGGGGAGAAAATGGCTGTGCTGGGCTCTCCTTGATGGTCTCCAGACATGGCAGAAGCCGTGTGTTCCCCATCCTCACATTCTTCTGGCACTAGAGTGGCTGAGTTGGGCTCTCTCTGATGCTCTCCAGGCAAGGAAGACTCACTGTCCTGAGACGCTGCAGGTGTTGTTGCTGCAGTCACCACATGCATGGTTTGTGGTGGGTCCCGCTGTTCTACCAGCTGCCTGTTGGGTCCCTGAGTCGCAGTCACAGCCTTGTGCAGGATCTCACTCACGTCCCACTGGTCTGTGTCCTGCAGAGGTGCGGCGCAGGCTGCGGGGCTGTGTGGAGCAGCCGCCTGGCTCTCTGCCTGGGCTGCTGTGGGCTGCTCACTGAGGAGAGGAGATTCCTGTGCCTTTGCCACCTCTTTTCCTATGAGAGTTAGAGGTGCACAGTGCCCCTCTTCCTCAGGAGCGGTTGCCAGGGAAACAGCTGCTGGCTCAGCATCCATGGGTTCCTCTGGGACAGGGGACATGCTCTGCAGGTCTCTAGCTGTGTCTTCTGCTGCCCCTCTGCCTACACTGCTCAGCCAGCAGGGTCCATCCTGGGGAACAGCGTGGGGGTCCTGGAAGAACTCCAGGAATGAGGGGTTGACCCAGATGCTGTGGTTGATGATGTTCTTATCTTGGGACAGCTCTTTATCATCGTCATCTTCCCAATTGTCCTCCTCAGACATGAACCCTGGCGCATCCTATAAAAACATTAACAGCCAAAGGAGATGTAAGCATCCGTTATTGGCTACCGGGGGAAACGCAGGGGCTTAGGGACATGCTTTAGGGGTAGACTACGCAGTGCCGTGTGTCAGGTTGGTTAGGTTTATGGTCCCTGCAGCCAGAGGAGGGCTGTGTATCACCTCTGTGCTGGGAGGCCACTTGCACGTGGAGAGCAAGAGCACAGGCAGGGGATGGAGGGGATGTCAGCGGGCTGACACGGACAGCACCAGCCATCTCCCTGCTGCACATGGCCTGGACACTGCACCTGCCTGCAGTAGCTCGTGGTGCTCAGTGCTGGTCACGCGCCCCTGGCTCACCTGGTGCCAAGAGTCCCAGGACAAGGGAGACCACGTGGAATCTGTTTCATCTTCCCCTGCTCGGTCAAGGTGGGGTGCGGCAGCATCATCCAGAGAGATCTGAGGCAGCAATGAAGCCAGATCTTCCTCGTGCGCTGCTGAGGAGAAAATGGCTGTGCTGGGCTCTCCTTGATGGTCTCCAGACATGGCAGAAGCCGTGTGTTCTCCATCCTCACATTCCTCTTGCACAAGAGAGGCTGTGCTGGGCTCTCCTTGATGGTCTCCAGACATGGCAGAAGCCATGTGTTCCCCATCCTCACATTCCTCTTGCACAAGAGAGGCTGTGCTGGGCTCTCCTTGATGGTCTCCAGACACGGCAGAGGCCATGTGTTCTCCATCCTCACATTCCTCTTGCACAAGAGAGGCTGTGCTGGGCTCTCCTTGATGGTCTCCAGACATGGCAGAGGCCATGTGTTCTCCATCCTCACATTCCTCTTGCACGAGAGAGGCTGTGCTGGGCTCTCCTTGATGGTCTCCAGACATGGCAGAGGCCATGTGTTCTCCATCCTCACATTCCTCTTGCACGAGAGAGGCTGTGCTGGGCTCTCCTTGATGGTCTCCAGACATGGCAGAGGCCATGTGTTCTCCATCCTCACATTCCTCTTGCACGAGAGAGGCTGTGCTGGGCTCTCCTGGAGGCTTTCCAGGCAAGGAAGACTCGCTGTCCTGAGTTGCTGAAGGTGGTCTTGGTGCCATCACCACATGCATGGTTTGTGCTGGGTCCCAGTGTTCTGCCAGTTGCTGACCGAGTCCCTGGATCGCAGCCACAGCCTCGTTCAGGACCCCACTCATTTTACACTGGTCTGTGTCCTGCAGAGGTGCGGCGCAGGCTGCGGGGCTGTGTGGGGCAGCTGCCTGGCTCTCTGCCTGGGCTGCTGTGGGCTGCTCACTGAGGAGAGGAGATTCCTGTGCCTTTGCCACCTCTTTTCCTATGAGAGTTAGAGGTGCACAGTGCCCCTCTTCCTCAGGAGCGGTTGCCAGGGAAACAGCTGCTGGCTCAGCATCCATGGGTTCCTCTGGGATAGGGGACATGCTCTGCAGGTCTCTAGCTGTGTCTGCTGCTGCCCCTCTGCCTACACTGCTCAGCCAGCAGGGCCCATCCTGGGGAACAGCGTGGGGGTCCTGGAAGAGCTCCAGGAATGAGGGGTTGACCCAGATGCTGTGAATGGTGATGCCCTCTTCTTGGGGCAGCTCATTGTCTTCTCTCCAGTCTTTTTCCTTTGGCAGGGACCCTGGGCTGTTCCGTGGCCTTGCTGCCCTTGCCCAGTTCTTCTTGGGGACACGAGCCGCTGCGCTTGCATGACTGCCTGTCCTGCTGTGCTGGGCTTTCTGATCCTCCGTCTTCACTGATGGGATGGCCACATGCTCCTGAAGAGCCTTGTGGTGCTCCCGCAGCGATTTGCCTTTGCACTTGGTTTTGGTGAGCGTCACCTGTGTTTTCAGATCGCGCTCTTCCACTTGTCCCTGCTGCCCTGAAGCCACATCCCTCCTGCCCAGGGAAGCTGGCACAGAAACCCTGCCAGCAGCACCAGTGCTTTTACGTGCATGAGCATCAGGCACGTGCTGACCTGCAGAGGCCTTGCCACTGTGGGCCACCCGGGCCTCCTCTGATCTTGCCATCTTCGCCGCACCCAGCCTGTGTTCCCAGTGCCACTGTGCCGCTGCCTGCTGGCTGGGTCGGTGGCTCCCAGTGAAAACCTTGTCCGGGTCCTTACTCAAAAGGTACCTCTTTGTCTCCTTCCCAGCTGTGGCATTGGCTGCAGGGCTGTGTGGGGCATGCCTCCTGCTCTGCACACTGGTGGCTTTCCCCTGCTCACCAGGGATGCCCCGAGTAGATGGGACAAGCTGTCGGTGTCTGCTGGTTGCAGTGCTGCTGGCCTTTCCCCTGCCCTGGGCAGAAGCTGCAGAGGCTGCTGCTGGCAGAGGCGGGAGCTTGCAGCCAGTGCTGGCAGCTCCTGGTGCCCGAGCTGCGTGCACCTTCTGTGGTGCTGCTGCCTGCCTTGCTGGCAGACGGGCTGTCTCCTCGCGCCTCACCCTGACGGAGGGCATTGCCACCCTGCATGCTGGGCTGTCCGTCTGCAAGAGAAGGCGAGGAGAGAGGCTGCGTGACTGTGGCCCTTCGCCCGTGCCCCCGTGTCCCAGCTGGAAAAGCCCCTGTGCCGGCTCCCCTGCCAGCCCCCAGGGCAGCACTCGGCCCCACAGGGAGTTGCCGCTGGGCTCCCAGAGCTGGCTGGGGAGCGCACTGCTCCGGCCATGGCCCACAGTGACTCCTGGGAGCATCCCCAGCATGCCCGGGCTGCCTGCAGGCACGGCTTGGGGGGCTCAGCTTGCTATGTGACCGGGCCCTCCCGTCCCCTCCTGCAGCTCCCGCCTGCCTGTCGGCAGCTCCTGGACTTGGGAAGACGTTTGTCCCGGGCTCCCTCGGGCTCCCTACCTGTGCGCGTTGGCTCCCAGCGGCCTGCGAGCTCTGTGGGCAGGGGAGCGGTGGCAGCCTGTTCCCATGGGGGGACAAAGCCTGTCCCTGGCTGTCCTGCGGCACTGCCAGCGGCCGCCTGTGGCCCATCTGCGGGCGGGAGGAGTCGTCAAGGAAGGGAGGCGGCTGCCTTGGCACAGCGGCCCCCACAGTGGCGGCAAGGCTGGCCCTGGCACCCCGTCCTGCCCCGTCCCTCAGCTGGTGCCGGGTCTGCAGGCCCGGCAGCCTGCTGATGGGCCGGGGGTGGGCGTTTGCCTCCTCATCCGTGGGAATCTTCGGCAGCGCCTGCCGACGACCGGCCATGGTCACCCAGGGGAGATGCTGCCTCCTGAGGGAGTGGCTCTCCTGGGAGTGGGCACCCCAGGGCTCTGGCTCCTTAAATACCCACGGGGTCACTGTGGGGACCCGCATCACAATGACCTCTGGGCACAGTGCGCCGCCTGCATCACAAAGCCCTGGCAATGCTGTGGAGCCTGGCGGGGACTGGCTGGGGCTGGCTGGAACCGGCTGTGCCCGGTGTGGGGCAGCCCTGCTTGCCCCTCACAGAGGCCCCAGCAGGCCCGAGGCCGAACCTGCCCCATCCCCCCGGTGCCAGCAGCCTCTGCAGAGCTCAGTCCTGTGTGCGTGCAGCAGCTCTGGGTGCCACCGCCCGGGGCCTTGTCCCCAGGCATGGCTCCCACACAGGGCGCCCAGGCCTGGGGACGCTCCGGTGCCCGCCTACAGCAACGCAGGGGAGGCCCGCAGGCCTGTGCCCAGAGGCCACTGGCCACGCTGAGCTGCTCCCCGCAGTCGCCATGGGCCGCGGGGTGACCAGCCCTCTCCCCAGCCGGCTCTGGGAGGTCCCTCCCAGGCTGCTCTTCTTCAGTGCCTTTCCTCCAGAGGTGGAGCGGGCAAGGGCTCACACCCACAGCCAGGACGAGGGAGCAGGGCTGCCTCCCTGGGGCTGACGGTCTGTGCTCCCTTTCGAGCTGGAACGAAAAGAAAAGCTGCCTTTGTTCCCAGTTACAACACAGAGAAACACCTGTGTCTCATGCACATGCCTGCACCTTTTCTGACAGAAAGTGGCTTTGGGGCACAATGGAAACTGCTGGGGAGAACAAAAAAACCCACTAAAATAAACGCTGCTCAGCTGATGTTGGAGACCTTGATATTAGGCACCCAGACTTGTTCTCCTCCCTGCAGTTGTCACTCCCGGACCAGGAATTGCTTGCTAGTGGGTGAATCTGACAGCAGCAGCTCCCAGGCAGAGCTGGGAGCAGCTCCTGGGGACATCTTTAGGCTTCACAGCAGTGTTTGCTGCCCCAGCACGGGTCCCCTGCCCCCTGCAGAGACCAGGCGGGAGGCTGGAGGGAAGAGTCCCACCAACAGCTTTGGCCTCCAGGCTGGAGAACCCTGTCCCAGGCTCAGGCACCGCTGCCTCCGGGCTCCCCTACCCCATCCTGGGGCAATAAGGCAACTCTCTTCCTTCTACAGAACACCACTCAAAGCTTAAGGGGAGGAGGAAATGCCTATTTCCTCCCTAATGCAGGTTTCCCCCAGGCCTAGAGGTTGCTGCTCTCTTCTGCTCGGCTGGGAGAGGGGTTGGAGCCTTTCTCCACCTCTCCTTGACTGCCTTTCTCCTGGGCTGGGCTGGAGGGTGGGGAGTCCAAGTGCCTCCAGTGCCGAGTGCCTGCCAAGGAGCAGACGCTCTCAGCAAAGCAGACGGCAACCACAGGTGCTGTTTCCCAGAGGACCTCTTGAAAGGAGCCTGCAGCAGGACCTGGCAGCCGGGAGACCCAGCACTGCGTGCCTCTTATCACGGCCGATTTTGTCGCTTGCATCCTGCTGCCACTCTCTCCCTCACGAGCATGAGCAGGCAAACCCCTGCCCTGCAGCCGGATGTCTGTCCTGCTCCCCCGCTCTGGAGACCTGCCGCCCTGGGTGCCCCGAAGGAGAGGGTCGCTGCTGCTCTCAGCGGTGTCAGTCGCTGCCCGTACCTGGGGTTGCTGTCGGTCCTTCCCCACAGACCAGGCTCCCCACGCCGCCCACTCTGCCTTTGCTTGCTCGAGCTGCTCTTGCCACTTGGGCCTCACTTGCTCCCACTCTGCAGGCAGCTGCCAGACCTCCTGGAGGGGATGGCAAGGCAGCAGAAGGCAGGATTAGTCTCAGCGCCTGGAATGGGTGTCCTTCGGGTCTGACCCGTGTTGCCGCCCCTTGCCTCAGCTGGTCGGTTGGCAGGGCTTTGCCCCTAACAGATCGGGGGCTCTAGGGTCATTCTAGGCTCCTGGCAAACACAGCTGCGACCAAAGCCCTCCACTGTGAACAGCCGAGAAAGGACTTGGGCATCTCCCATAGCCCCTGGGCCAGGAGAAAGTGTTTTGTGACAATGCAGGGGGCAAGGAAGATCTGAAGGAGGTGACAGACAGCTGACAAGGAGCGCACGTCCAGGGGTCCTTTCAGGCTGGCTCTGCACAAAGAGGCTTTTGCCGAGTCCCCAGCAGCACGGTAGCTACAGCAAGGCACGCACCTGCAGCGCTTTCTGGCAGTCGTCTGAGGATGGGAGTGTAGAGGTGGGTTTGGCTGGAGAAGCCGGCTCCTGCCTGCCTGCCTTGCCTGCCTCCTTCATCCTGGGGGAGCTGCCTGGACGTGGGGGGAGTGCACTGCAAAGAGGCACCAGGAGCAGTCAGCATGAGCACGGGGCAGTTTGCTCTCCCACTTTCGCCTGGTACCAAAGCTCCCCAGGCTGGCAGAAGCAGCACGCGAGGTGGGGCCATTTCTGCTGGCAGCGGGGAGCCTTCCCTGAACCCCCTCAGATGGACGGGGGAGGACTGCACCTCAGCTCTTGCCTAAGGGAACCACAGGGACGTGGGGTGCACTCAGCATCCACCACCTTCCCCAGTGAGGGGCCCACAACAGGGGAAACAAGCACATAAGAGCCATGCGGCACGTGTCAGGGACCTTGCCGCGTCCCTGCAGCTGGAGTGTCCGGAGGGGATGTCTCTCCTCCACGGGTGCAGGATCCCTTGCATCCCTGCCCACCAGGGTCTCACCTCTCAGAAGTCTTCTTGCCCAAGTCTTTCTGTCTTGTGCCTGGCCCCTGACTTGGCAGTGCAGGAAGGGAAAGCTTCCTCCGTCTCTGCAGCAGCTTGCCAGGATGCGCCTCTGCACCTGGCAAAGGAGGAAACTCAGCAGAACAGCCCCCTGGGGAGTGCCTTTTGACGGAGCTGTGGTCACCCAGCACGGGGCAGGGCCTCAGCTGGGCAGCAGAGACCTGTTCCCATACCTTGTCTGAGCCTGGACTTTGCTGCAGCCTTCTTGGCCCAGGCGGACAAAGCCTTGGCCACTGCTCTGCTGACCACCGTAAAGCGAAACCTGGGCAGGAAATGATGACACAGGCTTGAAGAAGGGTGACCCCTACCCTCTTGCAGCTTCCCAGCACTAATCCTCACGACTCTCGTGTGAGGCATGGCACCTCTTTTCCTTGTGGCCATGCAGCCACGCATGGGTTTTATTAGCAATCTCCCCCCGACACCAGACGGCGTAGCTTAAAGCCCTCCCTGTGTGCAGCTGGCTCTCTCTGATGGGAGTGACGGGCCGGCTGGGCATGAGAAACGCAGTGATGCTGCCCGGCCACTCCAGGAGAACACACGCGTAACCCCAGCTCATCGTAAGTTAACCAGAAACCAGCCCCTTCAGGTCAGGCCCCCTCCCAGACTCAACGCGCAATGCCAAGCCCCAGCAAGGCGCACTCCTGATCAGGAGCTGGGAATCCGCCCGCTCGGTCAGTCGAGGGCTGCAGAGGAAACGCACTCACCTGGGGAAGGCGTGCGCAGGAGCAGCCTGCATCCCCCAAGTGCTGGTTGCTCCACCGGAGACAGCTGCACCGGGCATCCACAGCCTCTGTAAAGTGACACAGAGCTGCTAGAAGGTTTCCAAGGCACTTTGCTCTTGGCTCCCAAAGGAAGCAGACCTGTCTCCTGCTCCAAAAGGAAGCCACTTCTCAAACCCCTCCTCCAAATCTTCCGCCGTGAACATGAGCCCTTGCTCTGCTCTGGAGAAGCTGCACGGCAAACACTGAGACTGTGCAGTAACGCTGCCAGTCTTTCTGTAGGGCAAGAACTCAGAAGCTCAGAATAAAACTTCTTTTCCAATGGAGAACTCAGCGTGGGCGAGCACGTGGAAAGGTGTCGGACTGGCCTGCCACGTGCAGGCTGCCCAACGACCATCGGGTTGCTCACCCTTCAAGAGGCTTCCCAAAGTCACTGCATCACCCTCAAAGCCTGAGCAACTCGCAGCGTTGAGCGGCGCCATCCAGCTGGCCTTGCTCTCCAGCCCTGTGACGCAGTCGCAATAGAATCGCATGCACAGGACGTTGTCGGTGAAGGACAGAACGCCAATGTCCTTGAAGGCGAAGGCGAGGCGCTGCCTGTTCCTCAGTTGGAAAGAGTGCAAGAGTATGGTCTCTTGCACACAGCTCTGCACCACGTGCCATGGGAAGGAAGTGGCTCGTGACAGCCACCTGTAGTTCAGCGGCTCGATCTTGACATCCTCGGCAAGGAGGAGGAACATCGTCACTGGCAGAGCGGGCTGAATTTCTATGTAAAATTAGAAACAAAATGCCAGAGAAAAGGTCGTTTAAGGAAACGGCTCTTGGGGAGTGGTTACCTTGGGAGGAGCTCAAGCTGTCCGCCTAACTTTGGAGGGAATTCTCTCCAGAGAAATTCCGAAGTCCTCATTTCTCTGCGCCCTTTCTGAAGGGCAGAGAGCATGCACCCCAGTCCCAAACAGGGCGCGGGAAAGTGGAGGGCGGCCGTTGCCTTCTCACCAGGAATAACCTCTGTGAGGAACGCGAGCTCCCGCAGAGATAACTCACCAATGTCCAGCTGGGAGACAGGTCTTCAAACCGCGTACACCTCTTCCTCACCTTGGAATCGCTCTTGGACCGTAGCAAAGGTCCCGAGTCCTGTGACCAGGACCCCTGCCCAGGAAAACGGCACAAAGGCTGACCACAGGGAAGAGCGAAACTCTATCACGTGCCAAATGCTTTCTCAGACTAGATCTGGGCATGCTTTCGCTCCTGGTTGACCACGAAGCAAGAGCAGGAGAGCTGCTGTGGGACTCCCTGAGAGAGGCCCGCTGTGAATCCCCCGCGGGAGGAGCAGCAGCGCTTCACCTTTCTCGGCCTTGGCCATCGGGCTGGGTGAGGGTGAGCTTTTCAGCGGCTGCGGGTCTCGGTCACAGAGTGCAGCGAGGGTGAGGGCAGGCAGAGATCAGGCAGGAGAGGTTGTGGTCACTGAGGACATCCCCAGGGAAACAGGAACTCTCCAGGGACACACTGGGGACACCAGGACACAGGCAGGGACAATATTATGACGTTAGGGACTTCTGGGGGGACACCAGGACTCCCAAAGGGATGTCACTGGGACATTAAAGACACCCACCGGGACACACTGGGACACAAGAACACACGGGGAGACACCACGGCGATATATAGAATGGCCTGGTAATATCTGGACCCCTCCAGGGACACCACTGTGACATTAGGAATTTCCCAGGGACGCCCCCTGGGACATCAGGGACCACCCCCTCACCTTCCCCGGGGACACCAGGACCCCTCCAGGGACAGCACTGGGACATTAAGGACCCCCCTTTAACACAAGCCCTACCCCAGGGACAATGCAGGGGCATTAAGGACTCCTCCCAGGACACCAGGACCCTCACAGGACCAGAAACGCACAAGGGACATACTGGGGACACAAGGACACTCCTGGGGACATCCCTGGGACATCAGGGACACCACGACTGCCCCAGTGACACCACAAGGACATCAAGGACCCCCACAGGGACACCTTGCAACACAAGGACATACTGGGAGACACCACTGGGACATCATTAGAATAGCCTTTAGGACATCAGGACCCCTCCAGGGACACCCCTGTGACACTAGGAATTCCCCAGGAACCCCGCCCCGGGACATAACAGACTACCCACTCACCTCCCTGGGGACACCAGGACCACCCCCAGGGACACCCCACAACGCCCCAGGGACGCGCTGGGACACCAGGACACCACCACCACCCCCGGGACACCATTAGGACATCAGGGACATCCCTAGAACCTTAACCACTAGAACGTTAAGGACTCCCAGAAGGACATATTAGGTCACATGCACCCCCTGACAGACACCACTGGGACAGCTAGAATGGACTGGGGACATCAGGACGCCTCCAGGGACACCGCTGCGACATTAATGACCCCCACCAGGGACACATTGTGATACACAAGGACCCACTGACACACCACTGGGACATGTAGAACGGCCTGGGGATACCAGGACCACCCCAGCGACAACACTGGGACATACAGGACCCCCCTGGAAACACATGACCTGCAACCAGGGAAACTGCAGGGGCATTAGGAACTCCCCCTGGGACACCAGGACCCCCACAGGACACACTGGGGCACCCGAATGCCTATAGGGACACCTGAGAACACTAGGACATCCCTGGAGACATCCCTGGGACACCAGGGACACTCCCGGGGACATTAGGACCCTCCCAGGGACACCCTAGTGACATTAGGGACATCTTGGAAGCAGAAGGACCCTCCGCAGAGCACTCCTGGGACATCAGGATCCCCCCAAGGGGACCCTCCAGCAGGTCATTCTCAGTTATCACGCAGAAGCTCCCCCTCGATGGAAGTCCTTAGCAGCAGGGCAGCCCTCAGATCTGCACTGTCAAGGAAACGGAGGCCCAGAAACAGACCCCCCATCCCAAAATGGGAGGACCCCCTCCCCACATGACACGTGATAGCTTAACATTATGCTAGGGGCCAACCAATGTCCTCCTTTTTCTTCTAGTGCCGTGACGACCATGGGTGGTACATGGACGGTCACCTTCTGCCCCATGGTGAACTTAGGGGCCTCCTGCATCAGTAGCACAGGTGCTGCTCCTGCTTTAAGGCATCCAGGCCATCCTGAGCTCACCTCATCCAGCTCTTTGCAGGAGTAAGCTACAGCCCGCCCCTGAGGCCCTAAACAATGCGCCAGAACTCCAAAGGCAATACCTTTTCCCTCACGCTTAAAAAGTGCACAGGTCTTTGTCACATCAGGTAATCCCCACGCGGGGGCCTCCACCAGAGCTCACTTTTCTTCAGACGCTTGAAAGTGGCTTTACCCTCCTCTGTCCCGCCAATAGACCCATGGCAGGAGGTTTTCGGTAGCTCGTACTGAGCTTTCACAAATAAAACACAATTGCCTCCCCAAAGCCCACACCATCCGACCACCCCGAGAAATCCTCGTAGTTCCTTGAGAGCCTGAGGCTCCGCGAGGCAGCGAATAGCCTCCTTCTGTTGGGATCCCAACTGTCTCTGGCCTTCCAGCACTTCAAACCCCAAACGTGGAAGTGACTCCTCGATAATTCCATATCCACTAGTTCCCAAGACATTTAGAAGGCTTATCGTCAGGGAAAGACACAGCTCCCAAGTCCCTGCCGCAACCACAATATCATCCTATGATCGCAGAACTCTTCCCTGATCATTTTCTGTTCTCCAAATGTCAAACTGCTTTGCCAACTGATTCCCAAAGATTGTCGGGATATTTTGAAAGCCTTGTGGTACAACCGCCTAAGTGTATTGCATTTTCCTTCCCGTTTCTGGGTTTGCGCATTCACAAGCAAAAGGCTTCTGACTGTCAGTGCCCCGGGGAACACAGAAAAAGGCATCCTTCACATCAAAACCTGTACACCATCCCTGTTCCCCTGTAAGGGTGGTTTCATATCTGTATGGATGTGCTACTACAGGATAAATACCTTGAGGTATGTGATTTGTTGCTCTTAAATCCTGCACCAATCGGCAATCTTGACCCTTGGCCTTTTTCACTGGCAAAACAGGGGTGCTGGATTTCAACGCACACCCCACCAACAGGTTGTACTTCAAGAATTTCTGAATTATCGCTACCGACCCATTCCTAGCTTCCAGCTTCAGGCGATACTGTTTCCTTCTCAGCGGGGATGATCCAGGCTTTAAGTCAATCCTCACAGGTTTTGACCTGTGGGGTTTTCCAGGAACCTCTCCGGCTCGTACAATAGGAATCACAGCATCTCTGACCTCTGGGCGTATCTTTCCCCTTTCAAGGCAGCATAGCCTGTAACAACAAAGCTGCTGCCTCTCGACACAAACAGTTTCTGGAATTAAGATTTCTATTTCCTCGTTTTAAAATCAGATTTCTGCTTCCAATTTTTTGGAGTAGATCTCTCCCCAAACAATGCTTTGGGAAAATTTGGCTAATATAAAAACTGATGAGGAACCCACTGTTTTCCCAGCTTCACTGCTAAGGGTTTCAAAAATGGCCAAGTTTCATGGGTCCCTGCCATACCAGCAATGCTTATATCCTTACTGCTTAGTTCCCCTCTAAAGTCTTCTGAACAGAGGAAGTAGCCCCAGGATCTGCCCAAAGCTCAACTTCTTCACTTCCCAGCTCCGCTTTAACGAGAGGCTCCTCTGGGGAGAGACTCCTCCGCTCCCCCTCATTCCTCGCTTACTGGGAGCAAGGGGGCAGAGGGGCTCCAATCCTTAAGCAGACGGTCTTCTTCTGAACGCCCATCCCTTTTGCACTGTGCACACTGATTATCAGCCAACCGAGGGCTGGGCCGGAGTCCCCCTCTCGGGCTCTGCCCCATCCTCAGGCCCTTGCCCTCACCCTACCATTTTACTCTGATACCGCCAACAAGCAACAATTTACTCTTCCCTTTCGACTCTCTCTATGACGATCTGCAATCCAAGCAACATCCAACAGCTTTCCCCTATCTCGAGCAATCACTTCCTTGTAACTTCTGTAACTTTCTTCTAATACCATCCCAGGATTGGCCCACCAATAGAGGGGCCAATTGATCTCATCCCTCTTAAGATGCAGGGTCAGCACTTGTAGAGTTGCGGGCTACCTCCTTCATTCTGTTCTGCAGTCCTGTGGGGGGCTCTTGGCTATCGTGCCTAGCCTCGTACCATTCGGACATGGTTATTGCCTTAGCCACAGCATTTTGAATGCCAAATATAATCCCTTTCTGATACCGAGTCCAAAGCTGCCTGGGTCTGTTAACAGGCAGGTCCCAGTTTGGACCAACGGAGGGGAAATGATGCTCCACAGTTCCTGTTTTAACCTCGGCTTCCACATGTATTCTAGCGGCTTGACAAATCATCTCCTTCTCCCTACTATCAAACAAAACCTGCAGTATTGCCCCTATATCCTTACACTCTGGATCATCCTGTGTTTTAGCCATCATTATTTCAAAAACACCAGCCGCCTTCTCAGGGTCGTCTCGGTAATTTCCTGCGGTTGCTTTGCAATTCTTCAACTCTGTTACAGAAAACGGGACCGTCACCGTAATGGGTCCTTCATTTCCCACAGCCTGGCGCAGGGGAGCCTGTGTCACTTCCCCTGGTTTGGCCCGCTCCCACCCTGCGGCTGGGCTAAAACCTTCTGCCCCACTAAATCGCTCTCCCTCTTCACAGCCACTTTCCCTGCCACCAGCCTCGTCAGCTCGCCTGCCACCACTTTCTCTTACCCTGCTCATATCACTAGTATCAGCATCAGAACTCTCTCCCAGTCTCTGCTGGGCTCCAACCATTAACTCCAAACCGTCGTCTCTAAACCTCCTTCTTTCTTGTAGTCATTACAATTTTAAACGCCTCTGTCTGATACTACAAGCAGAGCAGACCCTTTTCAACAACCTCTTCTTATCCTTTTCCAAAGCCAAAAGAAAAGGATCTCAGGGAGGTAAATTTATACCACGCTGGTTTTGCCATTCAGAATGGGTCTTTACAGTGGAAAAAGATCAGCATACCAAACTCTGTCCCTTTTCCTTTCTTGCCTTCAAAACAACATCAGCTGTAACATCGTACAATAATGCAAACTGCCATTTTCCCCCATCGCCCAGTTTCTACAGAGACCACCCCTGAGTACAGTATTGCACTAGGGTGCTTTTAGTTACATTTCCCTCAGAACTACCCCTTAATTCTTCCCAGTGTCCCAAAACACATCCCAGTGGAGACTGCTGTAAAATACCACGGCCGTGTACACTGACCGGGGCCCACTTTCTTTTAGCATCCTGAACACTTTATCATATACATGTATAGAAGTATTTTCAGATGTTCAGAGTGCACTCTACTAGACACACACACACACACACACCCCATTAATATACTCGAGTATGTCAGGCAGAAATTTTACCAGAGACATTGATTCCAGGAGAGCCCTCAATAACCCAGCCCAGCAGGGCTTTTGCCTCTGCTTAGGGGCAGGTATCCCAGACCACAAGGAATGCCTGACATCTTACCAGGGGAACGTTGCTTTGGAGTCGTTGGTCCGGGAATCAGAGGTCTTCCCCAAGAGTCCCTCAGTGCCGGCTGGAATTGCTGCGATTCACAGCTCCACCGACGCTCAAGAGCAGAGTCTCACCTGGGTCACCAGAAAATGATACCGTAAAGGCGGTCACGGTGAAAAACCCTCTCAGACCTGATGTGAAGTTTCAGAAGGCAGGCATTCTTTATGGAAGCGCTGGGAGCACGGGGGAGTGTCACCTCTGAGCACGCTCACCAAGTTACTCGAGGGTCCGCATTACATACAGCAGAGTACTTGCACGCTCATAGTGCATCACACACGCACACTCTACCGACTTGTCTCCTCTTGTGGCCAGAACTTCCCCGCTCAGAGGCTTTTTTGTGCATCACTCAAGAGAATGAAGTTCTTTTCCCCATCCGCTCTTTGTTCCGTGCCCTTCCCAAGGCTGACTCCCCAGATCAGTCATCCCTTTGTTCATCACTTCCAACAACTTTAGAGAGGTAGCTTAGCTAAACTTTGTGCCTAGATTTCTTTCACATAGAGCCAAACACGGTATTAGAGCTTGGAAACTGGGGAGTTTAGACATCTGGTCCCGTTGCTGAGCCAGCAACCTTCCCTGAACAGATTCCTTGGACAGAAAGGTATATACAGTGCTATCTATACAGTGCCATCAAAACCTTCCCCTACATACCATGGCTGTCCCTCAAACCCTTCCATCCAGCACCCCAGTCAGGCCTAAAAGCCTCCCCATTGCCCCCATCCCATTCCCAATTTCTTCCCTCAAGCCACCCCCCACCCCGCACCCCAGCTCATTTCTAAAATCCTCCCCCGTGCCTCTCGGACTGTCCCCAAACTATTTCCCCTGTGCCCCCAACCCCAGCAGTCCATCTATACAATCCTTCCCCCACCCCCCTCCTTTGCCCCCACAACCTTCCCCCTGTACCCCCATCCCACCCTGAGAACCTTCCTCAACACCCCAACCACCCCCCTCCGTCGGGCCCTGCAGTGATTCCACTTGCCCCCAGTCTGGCCCTAAAATCCTTCCCCTCACTCCCGTCCTGTCCCTAAAGCCCTTCCCCCCAGACCCTCATGGCCATTCCTAGACTCCTTTCCCCCGACCCCACACTTTCTCCCGTCACTATTTCTCCCCAGCCCCTGCCGGTCATGCCCTACACTCCTTCCCACAGCCCCCCCCTCCACTCTGTCCCTAAAATCGTTCCCCTGCCCCCCGTCAGCCCCTAAAACCCTCCCTGGAACCCCCCTCTCACTACCTACAGGCCTCCCCCGACCCCCTCGGTCCGTCACTAAATCCATCCCCCCCCCCCCGCCCCCCCAGGCCTGCTAGAGACTCCTTCCCCCCACCCCCCGGTCCGTCCCTGAAATCTCTCCCCCGGCCCCACGGTCTGTCCCCAACAGCCCCCCCGGCCCCAGCAGGGCTGGCTCTTTACCACCGCGGTGGGAAAGGCGCTCAGGTTCTGCCAAGCATCTCTGCAGCTGCTGCTGTTTGAGGTCACCCTCAGAGGGAGCGGAGGACAGGACAGCCAGTGCCACCAGGGCTCAGCTGCTGGGAGCCCCAGCTTGTGTGGCATCGGGTGGGCCTCCCGCCACGGCCCAGCACAGCCTGCAGGTCCCCTCCGTCGAAAAGTCACCTCCTCTGGGCCATGGCCGCTCTGACAGGGCTCTTCCCAAAGCAGCCAACTCTGTTCCTCATGCCTACCGTCAGGCACAGGGGACGCTCACCTGAGAGCAGCTCCTGGCTGCACTGTGAGGGGGGGGCGAGGCCCGGCAGGAGGCCTCATAGCCCTGGGCACAGGATCCCTCTGAATTCAGCTGTTCCATTGCCTCAGGCAGCCAACACAGAAAATGGTGCCGCAAGGCATGCGGTGCCACGGTTGGAAACTCCAGGGCCAAGCGAGAAGGGGGGAAACTGTCAGCCCGCTTGGTCCTTGATGTCAGAAAGAGCTTCCTTGCCTGGTTTCTTACACGTTGCAACTCTCAGCTACACCACACGCTTGAGGTTTTTCTAGGCTTCTCTCAGGGAAGGAAAAGGATGCCCAACTGCATGCATGCGTGTAATCACTAGAGCGTTTTGGAGTTTCAACTGTGAAAAATTACATTTCAAAAGAGAATCAAAATGACACCCATTACCACCCAAGGTTCACGCCAGATGTTCTCCATAAAGGAGGACAGAGAAAGGTGTGGCTACATCGCCCACAGAACGCTAGAATCATTTCAGCTAGCAGGCACCCTGGAAGGTCTCCCATGCCTCCTCATGTTCTAAACAGCCACAGTGAAGGAAAGGCTCCACGGAAGGAAAATCCTTTTCTCGTCACAGCTAGGGGTGCCACCGAGGCACTTCCTGGGTCCCAGTGTTACAGAAAGAAGTTTGAAGCACTCTCCTCCAGAACTGATTCTCTTCTAAGAACAACCAAAGGTCAGGGAAATGCACAAGTGGAAAGACGCCTGAGACAAAGACATAAATGCACATACACGTAACAGTTTACTATGAGCTTTGCTTCCTCAGGAAGCAATGTTCAAGTATCCTCATCAGTCTTCCTCCCCATCTTTATCCAATCTTCCCTATTTCTGTTTCAAACGTCTGTAGAAACCTATTTCAGTTTATTCTGAGAGGTTTGTTGTGCACCTCATTTCGTTCGTAGCATGGTCCTGCTGCCCTGCTAATATGTCAAAATGTCAAGAACCAACTCAGACGGAGCCCCCAGACGTCTGGCCAACAGCTAAACCACCTAAGGTCTGGCTTTTCTCACCAAAACAGCTACTCTCAGGACCAGGTCTTAAAAACGGAGGGCTTTAAAAACAAGTGGCTCATGTAGGTGCTCCTACGCCCCCCTGCCATGGGCAGGTTCCTCGTGAGACAAGGGTGCTGCGGGGTGGTGCAGCGCAAGCATTAGTTAAACCAGACCAGGTTTACGATGCAAAGGAAATGGTCAAAGTCCTCGGTCTGAATGGCAGAGAGGCACCTGGAAGTCAGCTAGAGGCAAGTTCAGGCCAGAGTGCCGGCTTGCTGCCAGCACCAGCCCAGGGCTCTCCCGAGCAAGTGCCAGGACACCCTGAGGACAGAGGTTGACTCCAATAACAGGCCCTGGGAGCAAGGGCAGCAGAGGCCCCAGCTGGTCAGCAGCTGGAGCGCCAGAGGCACGGGCAGAGGCCCAAGGCGTGGGCTCTGCTTGGCATGGAGAAGAAGGAGCACAGGGGCTCTCCAGCTCTGCCTGCCGGCATGGGCCTTGCCTGCACACGTCTTTCTCCCAGGATGGACCAGGCACAGACAGCCACTGGGGGAACGTGCTCAGCTTTTATTGCTCTCAGAACGTGTCCAGGGTGGAGCAGAGTCTGGCCCCACAATGTCCTCATGGCAGCTGAACGTGTTGGGCGCCGTCCATGCACCCATGCCTCGCGTGCCTCCCTGTGCCACAGCCTCTGGGTACCGCACAGGATCAGGGCCAGCTGCCATCTCTGGGGACCCCTTTGCCAGCACGGCGCTGCTGCTCTTGCTGTGGCCTGATGCAAGAAGGGCAGAACGCCTTGCGCAGAGCCCTGAGTGCCCTGCGGAAGAGGGAGGGCCGTCGCCGTCGAGCTGGGGCATGCGGGAGGGCAGCCATGCCTGTGGAAGGAAGACAAGTGTAGGCAGGGGGCTGGGCAGGTACCGGGCAAGATCCTGCCTGCTCCCCGCCACCGAGAGCTTTCCCCAGGGAGTGGTGGCCAGGGAACGGCCAGCCCCCATGCACGCAGTCCTTCTGCTTTGGCCTGGGTGCACATTGCCGGGACGGCTGGGCTAAGCCTTCCCTTGCTGGGCCAGCGCTACACTCGGGGATGTACCTGGCTCATCCTCGGGCTCATCCCTGGCCTTGGAGCAGGGCCACGTGTTATCGCTCTGCTCAGGGGCTGGCTGCCCCACCTGGAAACCACCACGGGGGTCCTGGAACAGCTCCAGGAATGAGGGGCTGGCCATAATGCTGTGGGTGGCGATGTCTTCCCCTTGGCACAGCTCTTTGCCACTGTCGTCTTCCCGCTTGTCCTCCTCTAGGGCTGAGTGCCCTGGCGCATCCTATAAAAACATTAACAGCCAAAGGAGATCTAAGCATCCGTTATTGGCTACCGGGGAAAGACAGGCGCTTAGGGACACGCTTTAGTGGTAGACTACGCAGTGCCGTGTGTCGGGTTGGTTAGGTTTATGGTCCCTGCAGCCAGAGGAGGGCTGTGTATCACCTCTGTGCTGGGAGGCCACTTGCACGTGGAGAGCAAGAGCACAGGCAGGGGATGGAGGGGATGTCAGCGGGCTGACACGGACAGCACCAGCCATCTCCCTGCTGCACATGGCCTGGACACTGCACCTGCCTGCAGTAGCTCATGGTGCTCAGTGCTGGTCACGCGCCCCTGGCTCACCTGGTGCCAAGAGTCCCAGGACAAGGGAGACCACGTGGAATCTGTTTCATCTTCCCCTGCTCGGTCAAGGTGGGGTGCGGCAGCATCATCCAGAGAGATCTGAGGCAGCAATGAAGCCAGATCTTCCTCGTGCGCTGCTGGGGAGAAAATGGCTGTGCTGGGCTCTCCTTGATGGTCTCCAGACATGGCAGAAGCCGTGTGTTCTCCATCCTCACATTCCTCTTGCACAAGAGAGGCTGTGCTGGGCTCTCCTTGATGGTCTCCAGACATGGCAGAAGCCATGTGTTCCCCATCCTCACATTCCTCTTGCACAAGAGAGGCTGTGCTGGGCTCTCCTTGATGGTCTCCAGACATGGCAGAGGCCATGTGTTCTCCATCCTCACATTCCTCTTGCACAAGAGAGGCTGTGCTGGGCTCTCCTTGATGGTCTCCAGACATGGCAGAGGCCATGTGTTCTCCATCCTCACATTCCTCTTGCACGAGAGAGGCTGTGCTGGGCTCTCCTTGATGGTCTCCAGACATGGCAGAGGCCATGTGTTCTCCATCCTCACATTCCTCTTGCACGAGAGAGGCTGTGCTGGGCTCTCCTTGATGGTCTCCAGACATGGCAGAGGCCATGTGTTCTCCATCCTCACATTCCTCTTGCACGAGAGAGGCTGTGCTGGGCTCTCCTGGAGGCTTTCCAGGCAAGGAAGACTCGCTGTCCTGAGTTGCTGAAGGTGGTCTTGGTGCCATCACCACATGCATGGTTTGTGCTGGGTCCCAGTGTTCTGCCAGTTGCTGACCGAGTCCCTGGATCGCAGCCACAGCCTCGTTCAGGACCCCACTCATTTTACACTGGTCTGTGTCCTGCAGAGGTGCGGCGCAGGCTGCGGGGCTGTGTGGGGCAGCTGCCTGGCTCTCTGCCTGGGCTGCTGTGGGCTGCTCACTGAGGAGAGGAGATTCCTGTGCCTTTGCCACCTCTTTTCCTATGAGAGTTAGAGGTGCACAGTGCCCCTCTTCCTCAGGAGCGGTTGCCAGGGAAACAGCTGCTGGCTCAGCATCCATGGGTTCCTCTGGGATAGGGGACATGCTCTGCAGGTCTCTAGCTGTGTCTGCTGCTGCCCCTCTGCCTACACTGCTCAGCCAGCAGGGCCCATCCTGGGGAACAGCGTGGGGGTCCTGGAAGAGCTCCAGGAATGAGGGGTTGACCCAGATGCTGTGAATGGTGATGCCCTCTTCTTGGGGCAGCTCATTGTCTTCTCTCCAGTCTTTTTCCTTTGGCAGGGACCCTGGGCTGTTCCGTGGCCTTGCTGCCCTTGCCCAGTTCTTCTTGGGGACACGAGCCGCTGCGCTTGCATGACTGCCTGTCCTGCTGTGCTGGGCTTTCTGATCCTCCGTCTTCACTGATGGGATGGCCACATGCTCCTGAAGAGCCTTGTGGTGCTCCCGCAGCGATTTGCCTTTGCACTTGGTTTTGGTGAGCGTCACCTGTGTTTTCAGATCGCGCTCTTCCACTTGTCCCTGCTGCCCTGAAGCCACATCCCTCCTGCCCAGGGAAGCTGGCACAGAAACCCTGCCAGCAGCACCAGTGCTTTTACGTGCATGAGCATCAGGCACGTGCTGACCTGCAGGGGCCTTGCCACTGTGGGCCACCCGGGCCTCCTCTGATCTTGCCATCTTCGCCGCACCCAGCCTGTGTTCCCAGTGCCACTGTGCCGCTGCCTGCTGGCTGGGTCGGTGGCTCCCAGTGAAAACCTTGTCCGGGTCCTTACTCAAAAGGTACCTCTTTGTCTCCTTCCCAGCTGTGGCATTGGCTGCAGGGCTGTGTGGGGCATGCCTCCTGCTCTGCACACTGGTGGCTTTCCCCTGCTCACCAGGGATGCCCCGAGTAGATGGGACAAGCTGTCGGTGTCTGCTGGTTGCAGTGCTGCTGGCCTTTCCCCTGCCCTGGGCAGAAGCTGCAGAGGCTGCTGCTGGCAGAGGCAGGAGCTTGCAGCCAGTGCTGGCAGCTCCTGGTGCCCGAGCTGCGTGCACCTTCTGTGGTGCTGCTGCCTGCCTTGCTGGCAGACGGGCTGTCTCCTCGCGCCTCACCCTGACGGAGGGCACTGCCACCCTGCATGCTGGGCTGTCCGTCTGCAAGAGAAGGCGAGGAGAGAGGCTGCGTGACTGTGGCCCTTCGCCCGTGCCCCCGTGTCCCAGCTGGAAAAGCCCCTGTGCCGGCTCCCCTGCCAGCCCCCAGGGCAGCACTCGGCCCCACAGGGAGTTGCCGCTGGGCTCCCAGAGCTGGCTGGGGAGCGCACTGCTCCGGCCATGGCCCACAGTGACTCCTGGGAGCATCTCCAGCATGCCCGGGCTGCCTGCAGGCACGGCTTGGGGGGCTCAGCTTGCTATGTGACCGGGCCCTCCCGTCCCCTCCTGCAGCTCCCGCCTGCCTGTCGGCAGCTCCTGGACTCGGGAAGACGTTTGTCCCGGGCTCCCTCGGGCTCCCTACCTGTGCGCGTTGGCTCCCAGCGGCCTGCGAGCTCTGTGGGCAGGGGAGCGGTGGCAGCCTGTTCCCATGGGGGGACAAAGCCTGTCCCTGGCTGTCCTGCGGCACTGCCAGCGGCCGCCTGTGGCCCATCTGCGGGCGGGAGGAGTCGTCAAGGAAGGGAGGCGGCTGCCTTGGCACAGCGGCCCCCACAGTGGCGGCAAGGCTGGCCCTGGCACCCCGTCCTGCCCCGTCCCTCAGCTGGTGCCGGGTCTGCAGGCCCGGCAGCCTGCTGATGGGCCGGGGGTGGGCGTTTGCCTCCTCATCCGTGGGAATCTTCGGCAGCGCCTGCCGACGACCGGCCATGGTCACCCAGGGGAGATGCTGCCTCCTGAGGGAGTGGCTCTCCTGGGAGTGGGCACCCCAGGGCTCTGGCTCCTTAAATACCCACGGGGTCACTGTGGGGACCCGCATCACAATGACCTCTGGGCACAGTGCGCCGCCTGCATCACAAAGCCCTGGCAATGCTGTGGAGCCTGGCGGGGACTGGCTGGGGCTGGCTGGAACCGGCTGTGCCCGGTGTGGGGCAGCCCTGCTTGCCCCTCACAGAGGCCCCAGCAGGCCCGAGGCCGAACCTGCCCCATCCCCCCGGTGCCAGCAGCCTCTGCAGAGCTCAGTCCTGTGTGCGTGCAGCAGCTCTGGGTGCCACCGCCCGGGGCCTTGTCCCCAGGCATGGCTCCCACACAGGGCGCCCAGGCCTGGGGACGCTCCGGTGCCCGCCTACAGCAACGCAGGGGAGGCCCGCAGGCCTGTGCCCAGAGGCCACTGGCCACGCTGAGCTGCTCCCCGCAGTCGCCATGGGCCGCGGGGTGACCAGCCCTCTCCCCAGCCGGCTCTGGGAGGTCCCTCCCAGGCTGCTCTTCTTCAGTGCCTTTCCTCCAGAGGTGGAGCGGGCAAGGGCTCACACCCACAGCCAGGACGAGGGAGCAGGGCTGCCTCCCTGGGGCTGACGGTCTGTGCTCCCTTTCGAGCTGGAACGAAAAGAAAAGCTGCCTTTGTTCCCAGTTACAACACAGAGAAACACCTGTGTCTCATGCACATGCCTGCACCTTTTCTGACAGAAAGTGGCTTTGGGGCACAATGGAAACTGCTGGGGAGAACAAAAAAACCCACTAAAATAAACGCTGCTCAGCTGATGTTGGAGACCTTGATATTAGGCACCCAGACTTGTTCTCCTCCCTGCAGTTGTCACTCCCGGACCAGGAATTGCTTGCTAGTGGGTGAATCTGACAGCAGCAGCTCCCAGGCAGAGCTGGGAGCAGCTCCTGGGGACATCTTTAGGCTTCACAGCAGTGTTTGCTGCCCCAGCACGGGTCCCCTGCCCCCTGCAGAGACCAGGCGGGAGGCTGGAGGGAAGAGTCCCACCAACAGCTTTGGCCTCCAGGCTGGAGAACCCTGTCCCAGGCTCAGGCACCGCTGCCTCCGGGCTCCCCTACCCCATCCTGGGGCAATAAGGCAACTCTCTTCCTTCTACAGAACACCACTCAAAGCTTAAGGGGAGGAGGAAATGCCTATTTCCTCCCTAATGCAGGTTTCCCCCAGGCCTAGAGGTTGCTGCTCTCTTCTGCTCGGCTGGGAGAGGGGTTGGAGCCTTTCTCCACCTCTCCTTGACTGCCTTTCTCCTGGGCTGGGCTGGAGGGTGGGGAGTCCAAGTGCCTCCAGTGCCGAGTGCCTGCCAAGGAGCAGACGCTCTCAGCAAAGCAGACGGCAACCACAGGTGCTGTTTCCCAGAGGACCTCTTGAAAGGAGCCTGCAGCAGGACCTGGCAGCCGGGAGACCCAGCACTGCGTGCCTCTTATCACGGCCGATTTTGTCGCTTGCATCCTGCTGCCACTCTCTCCCTCACGAGCATGAGCAGGCAAACCCCTGCCCTGCAGCCGGATGTCTGTCCTGCTCCCCCGCTCTGGAGACCTGCCGCCCTGGGTGCCCCGAAGGAGAGGGTCGCTGCTGCTCTCAGCGGTGTCAATCGCTGCCCGTACCTGGGGTTGCTGTCGGTCCTTCCCCACAGACCAGGCTCCCCACGCCGCCCACTCTGCCTTTGCTTGCTCGAGCTGCTCTTGCCACTTGGGCCTCACTTGCTCCCACTCTGCAGGCAGCTGCCAGACCTCCTGGAGGGGATGGCAAGGCAGCAGAAGGCAGGATTAGTCTCAGCGCCTGGAATGGGTGTCCTTCGGGTCTGACCCGTGTTGCCGCCCCTTGCCTCAGCTGGTCGGTTGGCAGGGCTTTGCCCCTAACAGATCGGGGGCTCTAGGGTCATTCTAGGCTCCTGGCAAACACAGCTGCGACCAAAGCCCTCCACTGTGAACAGCCGAGAAAGGACTTGGGCATCTCCCATAGCCCCTGGGCCAGGAGAAAGTGTTTTGTGACAATGCAGGGGGCAAGGAAGATCTGAAGGAGGTGACAGACAGCTGACAAGGAGCGCACGTCCAGGGGTCCTTTCAGGCTGGCTCTGCACAAAGAGGCTTTTGCCGAGTCCCCAGCAGCACGGTAGCTACAGCAAGGCACGCACCTGCAGCGCTTTCTGGCAGTCGTCTGAGGATGGGAGTGTAGAGGTGGGTTTGGCTGGAGAAGCCGGCTCCTGCCTGCCTGCCTTGCCTGCCTCCTTCATCCTGGGGGAGCTGCCTGGACGTGGGGGGAGTGCACTGCAAAGAGGCACCAGGAGCAGTCAGCATGAGCACGGGGCAGTTTGCTCTCCCACTTTCGCCTGGTACCAAAGCTCCCCAGGCTGGCAGAAGCAGCACGCGAGGTGGGGCCATTTCTGCTGGCAGCGGGGAGCCTTCCCTGAACCCCCTCAGATGGACGGGGGAGGACTGCACCTCAGCTCTTGCCTAAGGGAACCACAGGGACGTGGGGTGCACTCAGCATCCACCACCTTCCCCAGTGAGGGGCCCACAACAGGGGAAACAAGCACATAAGAGCCATGCGGCACGTGTCAGGGACCTTGCCGCGTCCCTGCAGCTGGAGTGTCCGGAGGGGATGTCTCTCCTCCACGGGTGCAGGATCCCTTGCATCCCTGCCCACCAGGGTCTCACCTCTCAGAAGTCTTCTTGCCCAAGTCTTTCTGTCTTGTGCCTGGCCCCTGACTTGGCAGTGCAGGAAGGGAAAGCTTCCTCCGTCTCTGCAGCAGCTTGCCAGGATGCGCCTCTGCACCTGGCAAAGGAGGAAACTCAGCAGAACAGCCCCCTGGGGAGTGCCTTTTGACGGAGCTGTGGTCACCCAGCACGGGGCAGGGCCTCAGCTGGGCAGCAGAGACCTGTTCCCATACCTTGTCTGAGCCTGGACTTTGCTGCAGCCTTCTTGGCCCAGGCGGACAAAGCCTTGGCCACTGCTCTGCTGACCACCGTAAAGCGAAACCTGGGCAGGAAATGATGACACAGGCTTGAAGAAGGGTGACCCCTACCCTCTTGCAGCTTCCCAGCACTAATCCTCACGACTCTCGTGTGAGGCATGGCACCTCTTTTCCTTGTGGCCATGCAGCCACGCATGGGTTTTATTAGCAATCTCCCCCCGACACCAGACGGCGTAGCTTAAAGCCCTCCCTGTGTGCAGCTGGCTCTCTCTGATGGGAGTGACGGGCCGGCTGGGCATGAGAAACGCAGTGATGCTGCCCGGCCACTCCAGGAGAACACACGCGTAACCCCAGCTCATCGTAAGTTAACCAGAAACCAGCCCCTTCAGGTCAGGCTCCCTCCCAGACTCAACGCGCAATGCCAAGCCCCAGCAAGGCGCACTCCTGATCAGGAGCTGGGAATCCGCCCGCTCGGTCAGTCGAGGGCTGCAGAGGAAACGCACTCACCTGGGGAAGGCGTGCGCAGGAGCAGCCTGCATCCCCCAAGTGCTGGTTGCTCCACCGGAGACAGCTGCACCGGGCATCCACAGCCTCTGTAAAGTGACACAGAGCTGCTAGAAGGTTTCCAAGGCACTTTGCTCTTGGCTCCCAAAGGAAGCAGACCTGTCTCCTGCTCCAAAAGGAAGCCACTTCTCAAACCCCTCCTCCAAATCTTCCGCCGTGAACATGAGCCCTTGCTCTGCTCTGGAGAAGCTGCACGGCAAACACTGAGACTGTGCAGTAACGCTGCCAGTCTTTCTGTAGGGCAAGAACTCAGAAGCTCAGAATAAAACTTCTTTTCCAATGGAGAACTCAGCGTGGGCGAGCACGTGGAAAGGTGTCGGACTGGCCTGCCACGTGCAGGCTGCCCAACGACCATCGGGTTGCTCACCCTTCAAGAGGCTTCCCAAAGTCACTGCATCACCCTCAAAGCCTGAGCAACTCGCAGCGTTGAGCGGCGCCATCCAGCTGGCCTTGCTCTCCAGCCCTGTGACGCAGTCGCAATAGAATCGCATGCACAGGACGTTGTCGGTGAAGGACAGAACGCCAATGTCCTTGAAGGCGAAGGCGAGGCGCTGCCTGTTCCTCAGTTGGAAAGAGTGCAAGAGTATGGTCTCTTGCACACAGCTCTGCACCACGTGCCATGGGAAGGAAGTGGCTCGTGACAGCCACCTGTAGTTCAGCGGCTCGATCTTGACATCCTCGGCAAGGAGGAGGAACATCGTCACTGGCAGAGCGGGCTGAATTTCTATGTAAAATTAGAAACAAAATGCCAGAGAAAAGGTCGTTTAAGGAAACGGCTCTTGGGGAGTGGTTACCTTGGGAGGAGCTCAAGCTGTCCGCCTAACTTTGGAGGGAATTCTCTCCAGAGAAATTCCGAAGTCCTCATTTCTCTGCGCCCTTTCTGAAGGGCAGAGAGCATGCACCCCAGTCCCAAACAGGGCGCGGGAAAGCGGACGGCGGCCGTTGCCTTCTCACCAGGAATAACCTCTGTGAGGAACGCGAGCTCCCGCAGAGATAACTCACCAATGTCCAGCTGGGAGACAGGTCTTCAAACCGCGTACACCTCTTCCTCACCTTGGAATCGCTCTTGGACCGTAGCAAAGGTCCCGAGTCCTGTGACCAGGACCCCTGCCCAGGAAAACGGCACAAAGGCTGACCACAGGGAAGAGCGAAACTCTATCACGTGCCAAATGCTTTCTCAGACTAGATCTGGGCATGCTTTCGCTCCTGGTTGACCACGAAGCAAGAGCAGGAGAGCTGCTGTGGGACTCCCTGAGAGAGGCCCGCTGTGAATCCCCCGCGGGAGGAGCAGCAGCGCTTCACCTTTCTCGGCCTTGGCCATCGGGCTGGGTGAGGGTGAGCTTTTCAGCGGCTGCGGGTCTCGGTCACAGAGTGCAGCGAGGGTGAGGGCAGGCAGAGATCAGGCAGGAGAGGTTGTGGTCACTGAGGACATCCCCAGGGAAACAGGAACTCTCCAGGGACACACTGGGGACACCAGGACACAGGCAGGGACAATATTATGACGTTAGGGACTTCTGGGGGGACACCAGGACTCCCAAAGGGATGTCACTGGGACATTAAAGACACCCACCGGGACACACTGGGACACACTGGGACACACGGGGAGACACCACGGCGATATATAGAATGGCCTGGTAATATCTGGACCCCTCCAGGGACACCACTGTGACATTAGGAATTTCCCAGGGACGCCCCCTGGGACATCAGGGACCACCCCCTCACCTTCCCCGGGGACACCAGGACCCCTCCAGGGACAGCACTGGGACATTAAGGACCCCCCTTTAACACAAGCCCTACCCCAGGGACAATGCAGGGGCATTAAGGACTCCTCCCAGGACACCAGGACCCTCACAGGACCAGAAACGCACAAGGGACATACTGGGGACACAAGGACACTCCTGGGGACATCCCTGGGACATCAGGGACACCACGACTGCCCCAGTGACACCACAAGGACATCAAGGACCCCCACAGGGACACCTTGCAACACAAGGACATACTGGGAGACACCACTGGGACATCATTAGAATAGCCTTTAGGACATCAGGACCCCTCCAGGGACACCCCTGTGACACTAGGAATTCCCCAGGAACCCCGCCCCGGGACATAACAGACTACCCACTCACCTCCCTGGGGACACCAGGACCACCCCCAGGGACACCCCACAACGCCCCAGGGACGCGCTGGGACACCAGGACACCACCACCACCCCCGGGACACCATTAGGACATCAGGGACATCCCTAGAACCTTAACCACTAGAACGTTAAGGACTCCCAGAAGGACATATTAGGTCACATGCACCCCCTGACAGACACCACTGGGACAGCTAGAATGGACTGGGGACATCAGGACGCCTCCAGGGACACCGCTGCGACATTAATGACCCCCACCAGGGACACATTGTGATACACAAGGACCCACTGACACACCACTGGGACATGTAGAACGGCCTGGGGATACCAGGACCACCCCAGCGACAACACTGGGACATACAGGACCCCCCTGGAAACACATGACCTGCAACCAGGGAAACTGCAGGGGCATTAGGAACTCCCCCTGGGACACCAGGACCCCCACAGGACACACTGGGGCACCCGAATGCCTATAGGGACACCTGAGAACACTAGGACATCCCTGGAGACATCCCTGGGACACCAGGGACACTCCCGGGGACATTAGGACCCTCCCAGGGACACCCTAGTGACATTAGGGACATCTTGGAAGCAGAAGGACCCTCCGCAGAGCACTCCTGGGACATCAGGATCCCCCCAAGGGGACCCTCCAGCAGGTCATTCTCAGTTATCACGCAGAAGCTCCCCCTCGATGGAAGTCCTTAGCAGCAGGGCAGCCCTCAGATCTGCACTGTCAAGGAAACGGAGGCCCAGAAACAGACCCCCCATCCCAAAATGGGAGGACCCCCTCCCCACATGACACGTGATAGCTTAACATTATGCTAGGGGCCAACCAATGTCCTCCTTTTGCTTCTAGTGCCGTGACGACCATGGGTGGTACATGGACGGTCACCTTCTGCCCCATGGTGAACTTAGGGGCCTCCTGCATCAGTAGCACAGGTGCTGCTCCTGCTTTAAGGCATCCAGGCCATCCTGAGCTCACCTCATCCAGCTCTTTGCAGGAGTAAGCTACAGCCCGCCCCTGAGGCCCTAAACAATGCGCCAGAACTCCAAAGGCAATACCTTTTCCCTCACGCTTAAAAAGTGCACAGGTCTTTGTCACATCAGGTAATCCCCACGCGGGGGCCTCCACCAGAGCTCACTTTTCTTCAGACGCTTGAAAGTGGCTTTACCCTCCTCTGTCCCGCCAATAGACCCATGGCAGGAGGTTTCCGGTAGCTCGTACTGAGCTTTCACAAATAAAACACAATTGCCTCCCCAAAGCCCACACCATCCGACCACCCCGAGAAATCCTCGTAGTTCCTTGAGAGCCTGAGGCTCCGCGAGGCAGCGAATAGCCTCCTTCTGTTGGGATCCCAACTGTCTCTGGCCTTCCAGCACTTCAAACCCCAAACGTGGAAGTGACTCCTCGATAATTCCATATCCACTAGTTCCCAAGACATTTAGAAGGCTTATCGTCAGGGAAAGACACAGCTCCCAAGTCCCTGCCGCAACCACAATATCATCCTATGATCGCAGAACTCTTCCCTGATCATTTTCTGTTCTCCAAATGTCAAACTGCTTTGCCAACTGATTCCCAAAGATTGTCGGGATATTTTGAAAGCCTTGTGGTACAACCGCCTAAGTGTATTGCATTTTCCTTCCCGTTTCTGGGTTTGCGCATTCACAAGCAAAAGGCTTCTGACTGTCAGTGCCCCGGGGAACACAGAAAAAGGCATCCTTCACATCAAAACCTGTACACCATCCCTGTTCCCCTGTAAGGGTGGTTTCATATCTGTATGGATGTGCTACTACAGGATAAATACCTTGAGGTATGTGATTTGTTGCTCTTAAATCCTGCACCAATCGGCAATCTTGACCCTTGGCCTTTTTCACTGGCAAAACAGGGGTGCTGGATTTCAACGCACACCCCACCAACAGGTTGTACTTCAAGAATTTCTGAATTATCGCTACCGACCCATTCCTAGCTTCCAGCTTCAGGCGATACTGTTTCCTTCTCAGCGGGGATGATCCAGGCTTTAAGTCAATCCTCACAGGTTTTGACCTGTGGGGTTTTCCAGGAACCTCTCCGGCTCGTACAATAGGAATCACAGCATCTCTGACCTCCGGGCGTATCTTTCCCGTTTCAAGGCAGCATAGCCTGTAACAACAAAGCTGCTGCCTCTCGACACAAACAGTTTCTGGAATTAAGATTTCTATTTCCTCGTTTTAAAATCAGATTTCTGCTTCCAATTTTTTGGAGTAGATCTCTCCCCAAACAATGCTTTGGGAAAATTTGGCTAATATAAAAACTGATGAGGAACCCACTGTTTTCCCAGCTTCACTGCTAAGGGTTTCAAAAATGGCCAAGTTTCATGGGTCCCTGCCATACCAGCAATGCTTATATCCTTACTGCTTAGTTCCCCTCTAAAGTCTTCTGAACAGAGGAAGTAGCCCCAGGATCTGCCCAAAGCTCAACTTCTTCACTTCCCAGCTCCGCTTTAACGAGAGGCTCCTCTGGGGAGAGACTCCTCCGCTCCCCCTCATTCCTCGCTTACTGGGAGCAAGGGGGCAGAGGGGCTCCAATCCTTAAGCAGACGGTCTTCTTCTGAACGCCCATCCCTTTTGCACTGTGCACACTGATTATCAGCCAACCGAGGGCTGGGCTGGAGTCCCCCTCTCGGGCTCTGCCCCATCCTCAGGCCCTTGCCCTCACCCTACCATTTTACTCTGATACCGCCAACAAGCAACAATTTACTCTTCCCTTTCGACTCTCTCTATGACGATCTGCAATCCAAGCAACATCCAACAGCTTTCCCCTATCTCGAGCAATCACTTCCTTGTAACTTCTGTAACTTTCTTCTAATACCATCCCAGGATTGGCCCACCAATAGAGGGGCCAATTGATCTCATCCCTCTTAAGATGCAGGGTCAGCACTTGTAGAGTTGCGGGCTACCTCCTTCATTCTGTTCTGCAGTCCTGTGGGGGGCTCTTGGCTATCGTGCCTAGCCTCGTACCATTCGGACATGGTTATTGCCTTAGCCACAGCATTTTGAATGCCAAATATAATCCCTTTCTGATACCGAGTCCAAAGCTGCCTGGGTCTGTTAACAGGCAGGTCCCAGTTTGGACCAACGGAGGGGAAATGATGCTCCACAGTTCCTGTTTTAACCTCGGCTTCCACATGTATTCTAGCGGCTTGACAAATCATCTCCTTCTCCCTACTATCAAACAAAACCTGCAGTATTGCCCCTATATCCTTACACTCTGGATCATCCTGTGTTTTAGCCATCATTATTTCAAAAACACCAGCCGCCTTCTCAGGGTCGTCTCGGTAATTTCCTGCGGTTGCTTTGCAATTCTTCAACTCTGTTACAGAAAACGGGACCGTCACCGTAATGGGTCCTTCATTTCCCACAGCCTGGCGCAGGGGAGCCTGTGTCACTTCCCCTGGTTTGGCCCGCTCCCACCCTGCGGCTGGGCTAAAACCTTCTGCCCCACTAAATCGCTCTCCCTCTTCACAGCCACTTTCCCTGCCACCAGCCTCGTCAGCTCGCCTGCCACCACTTTCTCTTACCCTGCTCATATCACTAGTATCAGCATCAGAACTCTCTCCCAGTCTCTGCTGGGCTCCAACCATTAACTCCAAACCGTCGTCTCTAAACCTCCTTCTTTCTTGTAGTCATTACAATTTTAAACGCCTCTGTCTGATACTACAAGCAGAGCAGACCCTTTTCAACAACCTCTTCTTATCCTTTTCCAAAGCCAAAAGAAAAGGATCTCAGGGAGGTAAATTTATACCACGCTGGTTTTGCCATTCAGAATGGGTCTTTACAGTGGAAAAAGATCAGCATACCAAACTCTGTCCCTTTTCCTTTCTTGCCTTCAAAACAACATCAGCTGTAACATCGTACAATAATGCAAACTGCCATTTTCCCCCATCGCCCAGTTTCTACAGAGACCACCCCTGAGTACAGTATTGCACTAGGGTGCTTTTAGTTACATTTCCCTCAGAACTACCCCTTAATTCTTCCCAGTGTCCCAAAACACATCCCAGTGGAGACTGCTGTAAAATACCACGGCCGTGTACACTGACCGGGGCCCACTTTCTTTTAGCATCCTGAACACTTTATCATATACATGTATAGAAGTATTTTCAGATGTTCAGAGTGCACTCTACTAGACACACACACACACACACACCCCATTAATATACTCGAGTATGTCAGGCAGAAATTTTACCAGAGACATTGATTCCAGGAGAGCCCTCAATAACCCAGCCCAGCAGGGCTTTTGCCTCTGCTTAGGGGCAGGTATCCCAGACCACAAGGAATGCCTGACATCTTACCAGGGGAACGTTGCTTTGGAGTCGTTGGTCCGGGAATCAGAGGTCTTCCCCAAGAGTCCCTCAGTGCCGGCTGGAATTGCTGCGATTCACAGCTCCACCGACGCTCAAGAGCAGAGTCTCACCTGGGTCACCAGAAAATGATACCGTAAAGGCGGTCACGGTGAAAAACCCTCTCAGACCTGATGTGAAGTTTCAGAAGGCAGGCATTCTTTATGGCAGCGCTGGGAGCACGGGGGAGTGTCACCTCTGAGCACGCTCACCAAGTTACTCGAGGGTCCGCATTACATACAGCAGAGTACTTGCACGCTCATAGTGCATCACACACGCACACTCTACCGACTTGTCTCCTCTTGTGGCCAGAACTTCCCCGCTCAGAGGCTTTTTTGTGCATCACTCAAGAGAATGAAGTTCTTTTCCCCATCCGCTCTTTGTTCCGTGCCCTTCCCAAGGCTGACTCCCCAGATCAGTCATCCCTTTGTTCATCACTTCCAACAACTTTAGAGAGGTAGCTTAGCTAAACTTTGTGCCTAGATTTCTTTCACATAGAGCCAAACACGGTATTAGAGCTTGGAAACTGGGGAGTTTAGACATCTGGTCCCGTTGCTGAGCCAGCAACCTTCCCTGAACAGATTCCTTGGACAGAAAGGTATATACAGTGCTATCTATACAGTGCCATCAAAACCTTCCCCTACATACCATGGCTGTCCCTCAAACCCTTCCATCCAGCACCCCAGTCAGGCCTAAAAGCCTCCCCATTGCCCCCATCCCATTCCCAATTTCTTCCCTCAAGCCACCCCCCACCCCGCACCCCAGCTCATTTCTAAAATCCTCCCCCGTGCCTCTCGGACTGTCCCCAAACTATTTCCCCTGTGCCCCCAACCCCAGCAGTCCATCTATACAATCCTTCCCCCACCCCCCTCCTTTGCCCCCACAACCTTCCCCCTGTACCCCCATCCCACCCTGAGAACCTTCCTCAACACCCCAACCACCCCCCTCCGTCGGGCCCTGCAGTGATTCCACTTGCCCCCAGTCTGGCCCTAACATCCTTCCCCTCACTCCCGTCCTGTCCCTAAAGCCCTTCCCCCCAGACCCTCATGGCCATTCCTAGACTCCTTTCCCCCGACCCCACACTTTCTCCCGTCACTATTTCTCCCCAGCCCCTGCCGGTCATGCCCTACACTCCTTCCCACAGCCCCCCCCTCCACTCTGTCCCTAAAATCGTTCCCCTGCCCCCCGTCAGCCCCTAAAACCCTCCCTGGAACCCCCCTCTCACTACCTACAGGCCTCCCCCGACCCCCTCGGTCCGTCACTAAATCCATCCCCCCCCCCCCCCGCCCCCCCAGGCCTGCTAGAGACTCCTTCCCCCCACCCCCCGGTCCGTCCCTGAAATCTCTCCCCCGGCCCCACGGTCTGTCCCCAACAGCCCCCCCGGCCCCAGCAGGGCTGGCTCTTTACCACCGCGGTGGGAAAGGCGCTCAGGTTCTGCCAAGCATCTCTGCAGCTGCTGCTGTTTGAGGTCACCCTCAGAGGGAGCGGAGGACAGGACAGCCAGTGCCACCAGGGCTCAGCTGCTGGGAGCCCCAGCTTGTGTGGCATCGGGTGGGCCTCCCGCCACGGCCCAGCACAGCCTGCAGGTCCCCTCCGTCGAAAAGTCACCTCCTCTGGGCCATGGCCGCTCTGACAGGGCTCTTCCCAAAGCAGCCAACTCTGTTCCTCATGCCTACCGTCAGGCACAGGGGACGCTCACCTGAGAGCAGCTCCTGGCTGCACTGTGAGGGGGGGGCGAGGCCCGGCAGGAGGCCTCATAGCCCTGGGCACAGGATCCCTCTGAATTCAGCTGTTCCATTGCCTCAGGCAGCCAACACAGAAAATGGTGCCGCAAGGCATGCGGTGCCACGGTTGGAAACTCCAGGGCCAAGCGAGAAGGGGGGAAACTGTCAGCCCGCTTGGTCCTTGATGTCAGAAAGAGCTTCCTTGCCTGGTTTCTTACACGTTGCAACTCTCAGCTACACCACACGCTTGAGGTTTTTCTAGGCTTCTCTCAGGGAAGGAAAAGGATGCCCAACTGCATGCATGCGTGTAATCACTAGAGCGTTTTGGAGTTTCAACTGTGAAAAATTACATTTCAAAAGAGAATCAAAATGACACCCATTACCACCCAAGGTTCACGCCAGATGTTCTCCATAAAGGAGGACAGAGAAAGGTGTGGCTACATCGCCCACAGAACGCTAGAATCATTTCAGCTAGCAGGCACCCTGGAAGGTCTCCCATGCCTCCTCATGTTCTAAACAGCCACAGTGAAGGAAAGGCTCCACGGAAGGAAAATCCTTTTCTCGTCACAGCTAGGGGTGCCACCGAGGCACTTCCTGGGTCCCAGTGTTACAGAAAGAAGTTTGAAGCACTCTCCTCCAGAACTGATTCTCTTCTAAGAACAACCAAAGGTCAGGGAAATGCACAAGTGGAAAGACGCCTGAGACAAAGACATAAATGCACATACACGTAACAGTTTACTATGAGCTTTGCTTCCTCAGGAAGCAATGTTCAAGTATCCTCATCAGTCTTCCTCCCCATCTTTATCCAATCTTCCCTATTTCTGTTTCAAACGTCTGTAGAAACCTATTTCAGTTTATTCTGAGAGGTTTGTTGTGCACCTCATTTCGTTCGTAGCATGGTCCTGCTGCCCTGCTAATATGTCAAAATGTCAAGAACCAACTCAGACGGAGCCCCCAGACGTCTGGCCAACAGCTAAACCACCTAAGGTCTGGCTTTTCTCACCAAAACAGCTACTCTCAGGACCAGGTCTTAAAAACGGAGGGCTTTAAAAACAAGTGGCTCATGTAGGTGCTCCTACGCCCCCCTGCCATGGGCAGGTTCCTCGTGAGACCAGGGTGCTGCGGGGTGGTGCAGCGCAAGCATTAGTTAAACCAGACCAGGTTTACGATGCAAAGGAAATGGTCAAAGTCCTCGGTCTGAATGGCAGAGAGGCACCTGGAAGTCAGCTAGAGGCAAGTTCAGGCCAGAGTGCCGGCTTGCTGCCAGCACCAGCCCAGGGCTCTCCCGAGCAAGTGCCAGGACACCCTGAGGACAGAGGTTGACTCCAATAACAGGCCCTGGGAGCAAGGGCAGCAGAGGCCCCAGCTGGTCAGCAGCTGGAGCGCCAGAGGCACGGGCAGAGGCCCAAGGCGTGGGCTCTGCTTGGCATGGAGAAGAAGGAGCACAGGGGCTCTCCAGCTCTGCCTGCCGGCATGGGCCTTGCCTGCACACGTCTTTCTCCCAGGATGGACCAGGCACAGACAGCCACTGGGGGAACGTGCTCAGCTTTTATTGCTCTCAGAACGTGTCCAGGGTGGAGCAGAGTCTGGCCCCACAATGTCCTCATGGCAGCTGAACGTGTTGGGCGCCGTCCATGCACCCATGCCTCGCGTGCCTCCCTGTGCCACAGCCTCTGGGTACCGCACAGGATCAGGGCCAGCTGCCATCTCTGGGGACCCCTTTGCCAGCACGGCGCTGCTGCTCTTGCTGTGGCCTGATGCAAGAAGGGCAGAACGCCTTGCGCAGAGCCCTGAGTGCCCTGCGGAAGAGGGAGGGCCGTCGCCGTCGAGCTGGGGCATGCGGGAGGGCAGCCATGCCTGTGGAAGGAAGACAAGTGTAGGCAGGGGGCTGGGCAGGTACCGGGCAAGATCCTGCCTGCTCCCCGCCACCGAGAGCTTTCCCCAGGGAGTGGTGGCCAGGGAACGGCCAGCCCCCATGCACGCAGTCCTTCTGCTTTGGCCTGGGTGCACATTGCCGGGACGGCTGGGCTAAGCCTTCCCTTGCCGGGCCAGCGCTACACTCGGGGATGTACCTGGCTCATCCTCGGGCTCATCCCTGGCCTTGGAGCAGGGCCACGTGTTATCGCTCTGCTCAGGGGCTGGCTGCCCCACCTGGAAACCACCACGGGGGTCCTGGAACAGCTCCAGGAATGAGGGGCTGGCCATAATGCTGTGGGTGGCGATGTCTTCCCCTTGGCACAGCTCTTTGCCACTGTCGTCTTCCCGCTTGTCCTCCTCTAGGGCTGAGTGCCCTGGCGCATCCTATAAAAACATTAACAGCCAAAGGAGATCTAAGCATCCGTTATTGGCTACCGGGGAAAGACAGGCGCTTAGGGACACGCTTTAGTGGTAGACTACGCAGTGCCGTGTGTCAGGTTGGTTAGGTTTATGGTCCCTGCAGCCAGAGGAGGGCTGTGTATCACCTCTGTGCTGGGAGGCCACTTGCACGTGGAGAGCAAGAGCACAGGCAGGGGATGGAGGGGATGTCAGCGGGCTGACACGGACAGCACCAGCCATCTCCCTGCTGCACATGGCCTGGACACTGCACCTGCCTGCAGTAGCTCGTGGTGCTCAGTGCTGGTCACGCGCCCCTGGCTCACCTGGTGCCAAGAGTCCCAGGACAAGGGAGACCACGTGGAATCTGTTTCATCTTCCCCTGCTCGGTCAAGGTGGGGTGCGGCAGCATCATCCAGAGAGATCTGAGGCAGCAATGAAGCCAGATCTTCCTCGTGCGCTGCTGAGGAGAAAATGGCTGTGCTGGGCTCTCCTTGATGGTCTCCAGACATGGCAGAAGCCGTGTGTTCTCCATCCTCACATTCCTCTTGCACAAGAGAGGCTGTGCTGGGCTCTCCTTGATGGTCTCCAGACATGGCAGAAGCCATGTGTTCCCCATCCTCACATTCCTCTTGCACAAGAGAGGCTGTGCTGGGCTCTCCTTGATGGTCTCCAGACACGGCAGAGGCCATGTGTTCTCCATCCTCACATTCCTCTTGCACGAGAGAGGCTGTGCTGGGCTCTCCTTGATGGTCTCCAGACATGGCAGAGGCCATGTGTTCTCCATCCTCACATTCCTCTTGCACGAGAGAGGCTGTGCTGGGCTCTCCTTGATGGTCTCCAGACATGGCAGAGGCCATGTGTTCTCCATCCTCACATTCCTCTTGCACGAGAGAGGCTGTGCTGGGCTCTCCTTGATGGTCTCCAGACATGGCAGAGGCCATGTGTTCTCCATCCTCACATTCCTCTTGCACGAGAGAGGCTGTGCTGGGCTCTCCTGGAGGCTTTCCAGGCAAGGAAGACTCGCTGTCCTGAGTTGCTGAAGGTGGTCTTGGTGCCATCACCACATGCATGGTTTGTGCTGGGTCCCAGTGTTCTGCCAGTTGCTGACCGAGTCCCTGGATCGCAGCCACAGCCTCGTTCAGGACCCCACTCATTTTACACTGGTCTGTGTCCTGCAGAGCCATGTTGTAGGCTGCGGGGCTGTGTGGGGCAGCTGCCTGGCTCTCTGCCTGGGCTGCTGTGGGCTGCTCACTGAGGAGAGGAGATTCCTGTGCCTTTGCCACCTCTTTTCCTATGAGAGTTAGAGGTGCACAGTGCCCCTCTTCCTCAGGAGCGGTTGCCAGGGAAACAGCTGCTGGCTCAGCATCCATGGGTTCCTCTGGGATAGGGGACATGCTCTGCAGGTCTCTAGCTGTGTCTGCTGCTGCCCCTCTGCCTACACTGCTCAGCCAGCAGGGCCCATCCTGGGGAACAGCGTGGGGGTCCTGGAAGAGCTCCAGGAATGAGGGGTTGACCCAGATGCTGTGAATGGTGATGCCCTCTTCTTGGGGCAGCTCATTGTCTTCTCTCCAGTATTTTTCCTTTGGCAGGGACCCTGGGCTGTTCCGTGGCCTTGCTGCCCTTGCCCAGTTCTTCTTGGGGACACGAGCCGCTGCGCTTGCATGACTGCCTGTCCTGCTGTGCTGGGCTTTCTGATCCTCCGTCTTCACTGATGGGATGGCCACATGCTCCTGAAGAGCCTTGTGGTGCTCCCGCAGCGATTTGCCTTTGCACTTGGTTTTGGTGAGCGTCACCTGTGTTTTCAGATCGCGCTCTTCCACTTGTCCCTGCTGCCCTGAAGCCACATCCCTCCTGCCCAGGGAAGCTGGCACAGAAACCCTGCCAGCAGCACCAGTGCTTTTACGTGCATGAGCATCAGGCACGTGCTGACCTGCAGGGGCCTTGCCACTGTGGGCCACCCGGGCCTCCTCTGATCTTGCCATCTTCGCCGCACCCAGCCTGTGTTCCCAGTGCCACTGTGCCGCTGCCTGCTGGCTGGGTCGGTGGCTCCCAGTGAAAACCTTGTCCGGGTCCTTACTCAAAAGGTACCTCTTTGTCTCCTTCCCAGCTGTGGCATTGGCTGCAGGGCTGTGTGGGGCATGCCTCCTGCTCTGCACACTGGTGGCTTTCCCCTGCTCACCAGGGATGCCCCGAGTAGATGGGACAAGCTGTCGGTGTCTGCTGGTTGCAGTGCTGCTGGCCTTTCCCCTGCCCTGGGCAGAAGCTGCAGAGGCTGCTGCTGGCAGAGGCGGGAGCTTGCAGCCAGTGCTGGCAGCTCCTGGTGCCCGAGCTGCGTGCACCTTCTGTGGTGCTGCTGCCTGCCTTGCTGGCAGACGGGCTGTCTCCTCGCGCCTCACCCTGACGGAGGGCACTGCCACCCTGCATGCTGGGCTGTCCGTCTGCAAGAGAAGGCGAGGAGAGAGGCTGCGTGACTGTGGCCCTTCGCCCGTGCCCCGTGTCCCAGCTGGAAAAGCCCCTGTGCCGGCTCCCCTGCCAGCCCCCAGGGCAGCACTCGGTCCCACAGGGAGTTGCCGCTGGGCTCCCAGAGCTGGCTGGGGAGCGCACTGCTCCGGCCATGGCCCACAGTGACTCCTGGGAGCATCCCCAGCATGCCCGGGCTGCCTGCAGGCACGGCTTGGGGGGCTCAGCTTGCTATGTGACCGGGCCCTCCCGTCCCCTCCTGCAGCTCCCGCCTGCCTGTCGGCAGCTCCTGGACTCGGGAAGACGTTTGTCCCGGGCTCCCTCGGGCTCCCTACCTGTGCGCGTTGGCTCCCAGCGGCCTGCGAGCTCTGTGGGCAGGGGAGCGGTGGCAGCCTGTTCCCATGGGGGGACAAAGCCTGTCCCTGGCTGTCCTGCGGCACTGCCAGCGGCCGCCTGTGGCCCATCTGCGGGCGGGAGGAGTCGTCAAGGAAGGGAGGCGGCTGCCTTGGCACAGCGGCCCCCACAGTGGCGGCAAGGCTGGCCCTGGCACCCCGTCCTGCCCCGTCCCTCAGCTGGTGCCGGGTCTGCAGGCCCGGCAGCCTGCTGATGGGCCGGGGGTGGGCGTTTGCCTCCTCATCCGTGGGAATCTTCGGCAGCGCCTGCCGACGACCGGCCATGGTCACCCAGGGGAGATGCTGCCTCCTGAGGGAGTGGCTCTCCTGGGAGTGGGCACCCCAGGGCTCTGGCTCCTTAAATACCCACGGGGTCACTGTGGGGACCCGCATCACAATGACCTCTGGGCACAGTGCGCCGCCTGCATCACAAAGCCCTGGCAATGCTGTGGAGCCTGGCGGGGACTGGCTGGGGCTGGCTGGAACCGGCTGTGCCCGGTGTGGGGCAGCCCTGCTTGCCCCTCACAGAGGCCCCAGCAGGCCCGAGGCCGAACCTGCCCCATCCCCCCGGTGCCAGCAGCCTCTGCAGAGCTCAGTCCTGTGTGCGTGCAGCAGCTCTGGGTGCCACCGCCCGGGGCCTTGTCCCCAGGCATGGCTCCCACACAGGGCGCCCAGGCCTGGGGACGCTCCGGTGCCCGCCTACAGCAACGCAGGGGAGGCCCGCAGGCCTGTGCCCAGAGGCCACTGGCCACGCTGAGCTGCTCCCCGCAGTCGCCATGGGCCGCGGGGTGACCAGCCCTCTCCCCAGCCGGCTCTGGGAGGTCCCTCCCAGGCTGCTCTTCTTCAGTGCCTTTCCTCCAGAGGTGGAGCGGGCAAGGGCTCACACCCACAGCCAGGACGAGGGAGCAGGGCTGCCTCCCTGGGGCTGACGGTCTGTGCTCCCTTTCGAGCTGGAACGAAAAGAAAAGCTGCCTTTGTTCCCAGTTACAACACAGAGAAACACCTGTGTCTCATGCACATGCCTGCACCTTTTCTGACAGAAAGTGGCTTTGGGGCACAATGGAAACTGCTGGGGAGAACAAAAAAACCCACTAAAATAAACGCTGCTCAGCTGATGTTGGAGACCTTGATATTAGGCACCCAGACTTGTTCTCCTCCCTGCAGTTGTCACTCCCGGACCAGGAATTGCTTGCTAGTGGGTGAATCTGACAGCAGCAGCTCCCAGGCAGAGCTGGGAGCAGCTCCTGGGGACATCTTTAGGCTTCACAGCAGTGTTTGCTGCCCCAGCACGGGTCCCCTGCCCCCTGCAGAGACCAGGCGGGAGGCTGGAGGGAAGAGTCCCACCAACAGCTTTGGCCTCCAGGCTGGAGAACCCTGTCCCAGGCTCAGGCACCGCTGCCTCCGGGCTCCCCTACCCCATCCTGGGGCAATAAGGCAACTCTCTTCCTTCTACAGAACACCACTCAAAGCTTAAGGGGAGGAGGAAATGCCTATTTCCTCCCTAATGCAGGTTTCCCCCAGG
This sequence comes from Falco punctatus, assembly GCF_963210335.1. Taxonomy (NCBI): domain Eukaryota; kingdom Metazoa; phylum Chordata; class Aves; order Falconiformes; family Falconidae; genus Falco; species Falco punctatus. Next base: position 785,207 of record NC_137582.1, read on the forward strand.
CCTAGAGGTTGCTGCTCTCTTCTGCTCGGCTGGGAGAGGGGTTGGAGCCTTTCTCCACCTCTCCTTGACTGCCTTTCTCCTGGGCTGGGCTGGAGGGTGGGGAGTCCAAGTGCCTCCAGTGCCGAGTGCCTGCCAAGGAGCAGACGCTCTCAGCAAAGCAGACGGCAACCACAGGTGCTGTTTCCCAGAGGACCTCTTGAAAGGAGCCTGCAGCAGGACCTGGCAGCCGGGAGACCCAGCACTGCGTGCCTCTTATCACGGCCGATTTTGTCGCTTGCATCCTGCTGCCACTCTCTCCCTCACGAGCATGAGCAGGCAAACCCCTGCCCTGCAGCCGGATGTCTGTCCTGCTCCCCCGCTCTGGAGACCTGCCGCCCTGGGTGCCCCGAAGGAGAGGGTCGCTGCTGCTCTCAGCGGTGTCAGTCGCTGCCCGTACCTGGGGTTGCTGTCGGTCCTTCCCCACAGACCAGGCTCCCCACGCCGCCCACTCTGCCTTTGCTTGCTCGAGCTGCTCTTGCCACTTGGGCCTCACTTGCTCCCACTCTGCAGGCAGCTGCCAGACCTCCTGGAGGGGATGGCAAGGCAGCAGAAGGCAGGATTAGTCTCAGCGCCTGGAACGGGTGTCCTTCGGGTCTGACCCGTGTTGCCGCCCCTTGCCTCAGCTGGTCGGTTGGCAGGGCTTTGCCCCTAACAGATCGGGGGCTCTGGGGTCATTCTAGGCTCCTGGCAAACACAGCTGCGACCAAAGCCCTCCACTGTGAACAGCCGAGAAAGGACTTGGGCATCTCCCATAGCCCCTGGGCCAGGAGAAAGTGTTTTGTGACAATGCAGGGGGCAAGGAAGATCTGAAGGAGGTGACAGACAGCTGACAAGGAGCGCACGTCCAGGGGTCCTTTCAGGCTGGCTCTGCACAAAGAGGCTTTTGCCGAGTCCCCAGCAGCACGGTAGCTACAGCAAGGCACGCACCTGCAGCGCTTTCTGGCAGTCGTCTGAGGATGGGAGTGTAGAGGTGGGTTTGGCTGGAGAAGCCGGCTCCTGCCTGCCTGCCTCCTTCATCCTGGGGGAGCTGCCTGGACGTGGGGGGAGCGCACTGCAAAGAGGCACCAGGAGCAGTCGGCATGAGCACGGGGCAGTTTGCTCTCCCACTTTCGCCTGGTACCAAAGCTCCCCAGGCTGGCAGAAGCAGCACGCGAGGTGGGGCCATTTCTGCTGGCAGCGGGGAGCCTTCCCTGAGCCCCCTCAGATGGACGGGGGAGGACTGCACCTCAGCTCTTGCCTAAGGGAACCACAGGGACGTGGGGTGCACTCAGCATCCACCACCTTCCCCAGTGAGGGGCCCACAACAGGGGAAACAAGCACATAAGAGCCATGCGGCACGTGTCAGGGAACGTCCCTGCAGCTGGAGTGTCCGGAGGGGATGTCTCTCCTCCACGGGTGCAGGATCCCTTGCATCCCTGCCCACCAGGGTCTCACCTCTCAGAAGTCTTCTTGCCCAAGTCTTTCTGTCTTGTGCCTGGCCCCTGACTTGGCAGTGCAGGAAGGGAAAGCTTCCTCCGTCTCTGCAGCAGCTTGCCAGGATGCGCCTCTGCACCTGGCAAAGGAGGAAACTCAGCAGAACAGCCCCCTGGGGAGTGCCTTTTGACGGAGCTGTGGTCACCCAGCACGGGGCAGGGCCTCAGCTGGGCAGCAGAGACCTGTTCCCATACCTTGTCTGAGCCTGGACTTTGCTGCAGCCTTCTTGGCCCAGGCGGACAAAGCCTTGGCCACTGCTCTGCTGACCACCGTAAAGCGAAACCTGGGCAGGAAATGATGACACAGGCTTGAAGAAGGGTGACCCCTACCCTCTTGCAGCTTCCCAGCACTAATCCTCACGACTCTCGTGTGAGGCATGGCACCTGTTTTCCTTGTGGCCATGCAGCCACGCATGGGGTTTATTAGCAATCTCCCCCCGACACCAGACGGCGTAGCTTAAAGCCCTCCCTGTGTGCAGCTGGCTCTCTCTGATGGGAGTGACGGGCCGGCTGGGCATGAGAAACGCAGTGACGCTGCCCGGCCACTCCAGGAGAACACACGCGTAACCCCAGCTCATCGTAAGTTAACCAGAAACCAGCCCCTTCAGGTCAGGCTCCCTCCCAGACTCAACGCGCAATGCCAAGCCCCGGCAAGGCGCACTCCTGATCAGGAGCTGGGAATCCGCCCGCTCGGTCAGTCGAGGGCTGCAGAGGAAACGCACTCACCTGGGGAAGGCGTGCGCAGGAGCAGCCTGCATCCCCCAAGTGCTGGTTGCTCCACCGGAGACAGCTGCACCGGGCATCCACAGCCTCTGTAAAGTGACACAGAGCTGCTAGAAGGTTTCCAAGGCACTTTGCTCTTGGCTCCCAAAGGAAGCAGACCTGTCTCCTGCTCCAAAAGGAAGCCACTTCTCAAACCCCTCCTCCAAATCTTCCGCCGTGAACATGAGCCCTTGCTCTGCTCTGGAGAAGCTGCACGGCAAACACTGAGACTGCGCAGTAACGCTGCCAGTCTTTCTGTAGGGCAAGAACTCAGAAGCTCAGAATAAAACTTCTTTTCCAATGGAGAACTCAGCGTGGGCGAGCACGTGGAAAGGTGTCGGACTGGCCTGCCACGTGCAGGCTGCCCAACGACCATCGGGTTGCTCACCCTTCAAGAGGCTTCCCAAAGTCACTGCATCACCCTCAAAGCCTGAGCAACTCGCAGCGTTGAGCGGCGCCATCCAGCTGGCCTTGCTCTCCAGCCCTGTGACGCAGTCGCAATAGAATCGCATGCACAGGACGTTGTCGGTGAAGGACAGAACGCCAATGTCCTTGAAGGCGAAGGCGAGGCGCTGCCTGTTCCTCAGTTGGAAAGAGTGCAAGAGTATGGTCTCTTGCACACAGCTCTGCACCACGTGCCATGGGAAGGAAGTGGCTCGTGACAGCCACCTGTAGTTCAGCGGCTCGATCTTGACATCCTCGGCAAGGAGGAGGAACATCGTCACTGGCAGAGCGGGCTGAATTTCTATGTAAAATTAGAAACAAAATGCCAGAGAAAAGGTCGTTTAAGGAAACGGCTCTTGGGGAGTGGTTACCTTGGGAGGAGCTCAAGCTGTCCGCCTAACTTTGGAGGGAATTCTCTCCAGAGAAATTCCGAAGTCCTCATTTCTCTGCGCCCTTTCTGAAGGGCAGAGAGCATGCACCCCAGTCCCAAACAGGGCGCGGGAAAGCGGAGGGCGGCCGTTGCCTTCTCACCAGGAATAACCTCTGTGAGGAACGCGAGCTCCCGCAGAGATAACTCACCAATGTCCAGCTGGGAGACAGGTCTTCAAACCGCGTACACCTCTTCCTCACCTTGGAATCGCTCTTGGACCGTAGCAAAGGTCCCGAGTCCTGTGACCAGGACCCCTGCCCAGGAAAACGGCACAAAGGCTGACCACAGGGAAGAGCAAAACTCTATCACGTGCCAAATGCTTTCTCAGACTAGATCTGGGCATGCTTTCGCTCCTGGTTGACCACGAAGCAAGAGCAGGAGAGCTGCTGCGGGACTCCCTGAGAGAGGCCCGCTGTGAATCCCCCGCGGGAGGAGCAGCAGCGCTTCACCTTTCTCGGCCGTGGCCATCGGGCTGGGTGAGGGTGAGCTTTTCAGCGGCTGCGGGTCTCGGTCACAGAGTGCAGCGAGGGTGAGGGCAGGCAGAGATCAGGCAGGAGAGGTTGTGGTCACTGAGGACATCCCCAGGGAAACAGGAACTCTCCAGGGACACACTGGGGACACCAGGACACAGGCAGGGACAATATTATGACGTTAGGGACTTCTGGGGGGACACCAGGACTCCCAAAGGGATGTCACTGGGACATTAAAGACACCCACCGGGACACACTGGGACACAAGAACACACGGGGAGACACCACGGCGATATATAGAATGGCCTGGTAATATCTGGACCCCTCCAGGGACACCACTGTGACATTAGGAATTTCCCAGGGACGCCCCCTGGGACATCAGGGACCACCCCCTCACCTTCCCCGGGGACACCAGGACCCCTCCAGGGACAGCACTGGGCATTAAGGACCCCCCTTTAACACAAGCCCTACCCCAGGGACAATGTAGGGGCATTAAGGACTCCTCCCAGGACACCAGGACCCTCACAGGACCAGAAACGCACAAGGGACATACTGGGGACACAAGGACACTCCTGGGGACATCCCTGGGACATCAGGGACACCACGACTGCCCCAGTGACACCACAAGGACATCAAGGACCCCCACAGGGACACCTTGCAACACAAGGACATACTGGGAGACACCACTGGGACATCATTAGAATAGCCTTTAGGACATCAGGACCCCTCCAGGGACACCCCTGTGACACTAGGAATTCCCCAGGAACCCCGCCCCGGGACATAACAGACTACCCACTCACCTCCCTGGGGACACCAGGACCACCCCCAGGGACACCCCACAACGCCCCAGGGACGCGCTGGGACACCAGGACACCACCACCACCCCCGGGACACCATTAGGACATCAGGGACATCCCTAGAACCTTAACCACTAGAACGTTAAGGACTCCCAGAAGGACATATTAGGTCACATGCACCCCCTGACAGACACCACTGGGACAGCTAGAATGGACTGGGGACATCAGGACGCCTCCAGGGACACCGCTGCGACATTAATGACCCCCACCAGGGACACATTGTGATACACAAGGACCCACTGACACACCACTGGGACATGTAGAACGGCCTGGGGATACCAGGACCACCCCAGCGACAACACTGGGACATACAGGACCCCCCTGGAAACACATGACCTGCAACCAGGGAAACTGCAGGGGCATTAGGAACTCCCCCTGGGACACCAGGACCCCCACAGGACACACTGGGGCACCCGAATGCCTATAGGGACACCTGAGAACACTAGGACATCCCTGGAGACATCCCTGGGACACCAGGGACACTCCCGGGGACATTAGGACCCTCCCAGGGACACCCTAGTGACATTAGGGACATCTTGGAAGCAGAAGGACCCTCCGCAGAGCACTCCTGGGACATCAGGATCCCCCCAAGGGGACCCTCCAGCAGGTCATTCTCAGTTATCACGCAGAAGCTCCCCCTCGATGGAAGTCCTTAGCAGCAGGGCAGCCCTCAGATCTGCACTGTCAAGGAAACGGAGGCCCAGAAACAGACCCCCCATCCCAAAATGGGAGGACCCCCTCCCCACATGACACGTGATAGCTTAACATTATGCTAGGGGCCAACCAATGTCCTCCTTTTGCTTCTAGTGCCGTGACGACCATGGGTGGTACATGGACGGTCACCTTCTGCCCCATGGTGAACTTAGGGGCCTCCTGCATCAGTAGCACAGGTGCTGCTCCTGCTTTAAGGCATCCAGGCCATCCTGAGCTCACCTCATCCAGCTCTTTGCAGGAGTAAGCTACAGCCCGCCCCTGAGGCCCTAAACAATGCGCCAGAACTCCAAAGGCAATACCTTTTCCCTCACGCTTAAAAAGTGCACAGGTCTTTGTCACATCAGGTAATCCCCACGCGGGGGCCTCCACCAGAGCTCACTTTTCTTCAGACGCTTGAAAGTGGCTTTACCCTCCTCTGTCCCGCCAATAGACCCATGGCAGGAGGTTTTCGGTAGCTCGTACTGAGCTTTCACAAATAAAACACAATTGCCTCCCCAAAGCCCACACCATCCGACCACCCCGAGAAATCCTCGTAGTTCCTTGAGAGCCTGAGGCTCCGCGAGGCAGCGAATAGCCTCCTTCTGTTGGGATCCCAACTGTCTCTGGCCTTCCAGCACTTCAAACCCCAAACGTGGAAGTGACTCCTCGATAATTCCATATCCACTAGTTCCCAAGACATTTAGAAGGCTTATCGTCAGGGAAAGACACAGCTCCCAAGTCCCTGCCGCAACCACAATATCATCCTATGATCGCAGAACTCTTCCCTGATCATTTTCTGTTCTCCAAATGTCAAACTGCTTTGCCAACTGATTCCCAAAGATTGTCGGGATATTTTGAAAGCCTTGTGGTACAACCGCCTAAGTGTATTGCATTTTCCTTCCCGTTTCTGGGTTTGCGCATTCACAAGCAAAAGGCTTCTGACTGTCAGTGCCCCGGGGAACACAGAAAAAGGCATCCTTCACATCAAAACCTGTACACCATCCCTGTTCCCCTGTAAGGGTGGTTTCATATCTGTATGGATGTGCTACTACAGGATAAATACCTTGAGGTATGTGATTTGTTGCTCTTAAATCCTGCACCAATCGGCAATCTTGACCCTTGGCCTTTTTCACTGGCAAAACAGGGGTGCTGGATTTCAACGCACACCCCACCAACAGGTTGTACTTCAAGAATTTCTGAATTATCGCTACCGACCCATTCCTAGCTTCCAGCTTCAGGCGATACTGTTTCCTTCTCAGCGGGGATGATCCAGGCTTTAAGTCAATCCTCACAGGTTTTGACCTGTGGGGTTTTCCAGGAACCTCTCCGGCTCGTACAATAGGAATCACAGCATCTCTGACCTCTGGGCGTATCTTTCCCCTTTCAAGGCAGCATAGCCTGTAACAACAAAGCTGCTGCCTCTCGACACAAACAGTTTCTGGAATTAAGATTTCTATTTCCTCGTTTTAAAATCAGATTTCTGCTTCCAATTTTTTGGAGTAGATCTCTCCCCAAACAATGCTTTGGGAAAATTTGGCTAATATAAAAACTGATGAGGAACCCACTGTTTTCCCAGCTTCACTGCTAAGGGTTTCAAAAATGGCCAAGTTTCATGGGTCCCTGCCATACCAGCAATGCTTATATCCTTACTGCTTAGTTCCCCTCTAAAGTCTTCTGAACAGAGGAAGTAGCCCCAGGATCTGCCCAAAGCTCAACTTCTTCACTTCCCAGCTCCGCTTTAACGAGAGGCTCCTCTGGGGAGAGACTCCTCCGCTCCCCCTCATTCCTCGCTTACTGGGAGCAAGGGGGCAGAGGGGCTCCAATCCTTAAGCAGACGGTCTTCTTCTGAACGCCCATCCCTTTTGCACTGTGCACACTGATTATCAGCCAACCGAGGGCTGGGCCGGAGTCCCCCTCTCGGGCTCTGCCCCATCCTCAGGCCCTTGCCCTCACCCTACCATTTTACTCTGATACCGCCAACAAGCAACAATTTACTCTTCCCTTTCGACTCTCTCTATGACGATCTGCAATCCAAGCAACATCCAACAGCTTTCCCCTATCTCGAGCAATCACTTCCTTGTAACTTCTGTAACTTTCTTCTAATACCATCCCAGGATTGGCCCACCAATAGAGGGGCCAATTGATCTCATCCCTCTTAAGATGCAGGGTCAGCACTTGTAGAGTTGCGGGCTACCTCCTTCATTCTGTTCTGCAGTCCTGTGGGGGGCTCTTGGCTATCGTGCCTAGCCTCGTACCATTCGGACATGGTTATTGCCTTAGCCACAGCATTTTGAATGCCAAATATAATCCCTTTCTGATACCGAGTCCAAAGCTGCCTGGGTCTGTTAACAGGCAGGTCCCAGTTTGGACCAACGGAGGGGAAATGATGCTCCACAGTTCCTGTTTTAACCTCGGCTTCCACATGTATTCTAGCGGCTTGACAAATCATCTCCTTCTCCCTACTATCAAACAAAACCTGCAGTATTGCCCCTATATCCTTACACTCTGGATCATCCTGTGTTTTAGCCATCATTATTTCAAAAACACCAGCCGCCTTCTCAGGGTCGTCTCGGTAATTTCCTGCGGTTGCTTTGCAATTCTTCAACTCTGTTACAGAAAACGGGACCGTCACCGTAATGGGTCCTTCATTTCCCACAGCCTGGCGCAGGGGAGCCTGTGTCACTTCCCCTGGTTTGGCCCGCTCCCACCCTGCGGCTGGGCTAAAACCTTCTGCCCCACTAAATCGCTCTCCCTCTTCACAGCCACTTTCCCTGCCACCAGCCTCGTCAGCTCGCCTGCCACCACTTTCTCTTACCCTGCTCATATCACTAGTATCAGCATCAGAACTCTCTCCCAGTCTCTGCTGGGCTCCAACCATTAACTCCAAACCGTCGTCTCTAAACCTCCTTCTTTCTTGTAGTCATTACAATTTTAAACGCCTCTGTCTGATACTACAAGCAGAGCAGACCCTTTTCAACAACCTCTTCTTATCCTTTTCCAAAGCCAAAAGAAAAGGATCTCAGGGAGGTAAATTTATACCACGCTGGTTTTGCCATTCAGAATGGGTCTTTACAGTGGAAAAAGATCAGCATACCAAACTCTGTCCCTTTTCCTTTCTTGCCTTCAAAACAACATCAGCTGTAACATCGTACAATAATGCAAACTGCCATTTTCCCCCATCGCCCAGTTTCTACAGAGACCACCCCTGAGTACAGTATTGCACTAGGGTGCTTTTAGTTACATTTCCCTCAGAACTACCCCTTAATTCTTCCCAGTGTCCCAAAACACATCCCAGTGGAGACTGCTGTAAAATACCACGGCCGTGTACACTGACCGGGGCCCACTTTCTTTTAGCATCCTGAACACTTTATCATATACATGTATAGAAGTATTTTCAGATGTTCAGAGTGCACTCTACTAGACACACACACACACACACACCCCATTAATATACTCGAGTATGTCAGGCAGAAATTTTACCAGAGACATTGATTCCAGGAGAGCCCTCAATAACCCAGCCCAGCAGGGCTTTTGCCTCTGCTTAGGGGCAGGTATCCCAGACCACAAGGAATGCCTGACATCTTACCAGGGGAACGTTGCTTTGGAGTCGTTGGTCCGGGAATCAGAGGTCTTCCCCAAGAGTCCCTCAGTGCCGGCTGGAATTGCTGCGATTCACAGCTCCACCGACGCTCAAGAGCAGAGTCTCACCTGGGTCACCAGAAAATGATACCGTAAAGGCGGTCACGGTGAAAAACCCTCTCAGACCTGATGTGAAGTTTCAGAAGGCAGGCATTCTTTATGGCAGCGCTGGGAGCACGGGGGAGTGTCACCTCTGAGCACGCTCACCAAGTTACTCGAGGGTCCGCATTACATACAGCAGAGTACTTGCACGCTCATAGTGCATCACACACGCACACTCTACCGACTTGTCTCCTCTTGTGGCCAGAACTTCCCCGCTCAGAGGCTTTTTTGTGCATCACTCAAGAGAATGAAGTTCTTTTCCCCATCCGCTCTTTGTTCCGTGCCCTTCCCAAGGCTGACTCCCCAGATCAGTCATCCCTTTGTTCATCACTTCCAACAACTTTAGAGAGGTAGCTTAGCTAAACTTTGTGCCTAGATTTCTTTCACATAGAGCCAAACACGGTATTAGAGCTTGGAAACTGGGGAGTTTAGACATCTGGTCCCGTTGCTGAGCCAGCAACCTTCCCTGAACAGATTCCTTGGACAGAAAGGTATATACAGTGCTATCTATACAGTGCCATCAAAACCTTCCCCTACATACCATGGCTGTCCCTCAAACCCTTCCATCCAGCACCCCAGTCAGGCCTAAAAGCCTCCCCATTGCCCCCATCCCATTCCCAATTTCTTCCCTCAAGCCACCCCCCACCCCGCACCCCAGCTCATTTCTAAAATCCTCCCCCGTGCCTCTCGGACTGTCCCCAAACTATTTCCCCTGTGCCCCCAACCCCAGCAGTCCATCTATACAATCCTTCCCCCACCCCCCTCCTTTGCCCCCACAACCTTCCCCCTGTACCCCCATCCCACCCTGAGAACCTTCCTCAACACCCCAACCACCCCCCTCCGTCGGGCCCTGCAGTGATTCCACTTGCCCCCAGTCTGGCCCTAACATCCTTCCCCTCACTCCCGTCCTGTCCCTAAAGCCCTTCCCCCCAGACCCTCATGGCCATTCCTAGACTCCTTTCCCCCGACCCCACACTTTCTCCCGTCACTATTTCTCCCCAGCCCCTGCCGGTCATGCCCTACACTCCTTCCCACAGCCCCCCCCTCCACTCTGTCCCTAAAATCGTTCCCCTGCCCCCCGTCAGCCCCTAAAACCCTCCCTGGAACCCCCCTCTCACTACCTACAGGCCTCCCCCGACCCCCTCGGTCCGTCACTAAATCCATCCCCCCCCCCCCCCCGCCCCCCCAGGCCTGCTAGAGACTCCTTCCCCCCACCCCCCGGTCCGTCCCTGAAGTCTCTCCCCCGGCCCCACGGTCTGTCCCCAACAGCCCCCCCGGCCCCAGCAGGGCTGGCTCTTTACCACCGCGGTGGGAAAGGCGCTCAGGTTCTGCCAAGCATCTCTGCAGCTGCTGCTGTTTGAGGTCACCCTCAGAGGGAGCGGAGGACAGGACAGCCAGTGCCACCAGGGCTCAGCTGCTGGGAGCCCCAGCTTGTGTGGCATCGGGTGGGCCTCCCGCCACGGCCCAGCACAGCCTGCAGGTCCCCTCCGTCGAAAAGTCACCTCCTCTGGGCCATGGCCGCTCTGACAGGGCTCTTCCCAAAGCAGCCAACTCTGTTCCTCATGCCTACCGTCAGGCACAGGGGACGCTCACCTGAGAGCAGCTCCTGGCTGCACTGTGAGGGGGGGGCGAGGCCCGGCAGGAGGCCTCATAGCCCTGGGCACAGGATCCCTCTGAATTCAGCTGTTCCATTGCCTCAGGCAGCCAACACAGAAAATGGTGCCGCAAGGCATGCGGTGCCACGGTTGGAAACTCCAGGGCCAAGCGAGAAGGGGGGAAACTGTCAGCCCGCTTGGTCCTTGATGTCAGAAAGAGCTTCCTTGCCTGGTTTCTTACACGTTGCAACTCTCAGCTACGCCACACGCTTGAGGTTTTTCTAGGCTTCTCTCAGGGAAGGAAAAGGATGCCCAACTGCATGCATGCGTGTAATCACTAGAGCGTTTTGGAGTTTCAACTGTGAAAAATTACATTTCAAAAGAGAATCAAAATGACACCCATTACCACCCAAGGTTCACGCCAGATGTTCTCCATAAAGGAGGACAGAGAAAGGTGTGGCTACATCGCCCACAGAACGCTAGAATCATTTCAGCTAGCAGGCACCCTGGAAGGTCTCCCATGCCTCCTCATGTTCTAAACAGCCACAGTGAAGGAAAGGCTCCACGGAAGGAAAATCCTTTTCTCGTCACAGCTAGGGGTGCCACCGAGGCACTTCCTGGGTCCCAGTGTTACAGAAAGAAGTTTGAAGCACTCTCCTCCAGAACTGATTCTCTTCTAAGAACAACCAAAGGTCAGGGAAATGCACAAGTGGAAAGACGCCTGAGACAAAGACATAAATGCACATACACGTAACAGTTTACTATGAGCTTTGCTTCCTCAGGAAGCAATGTTCAAGTATCCTCATCAGTCTTCCTCCCCATCTTTATCCAATCTTCCCTATTTCTGTTTCAAACGTCTGTAGAAACCTATTTCAGTTTATTCTGAGAGGTTTGTTGTGCACCTCATTTCGTTCGTAGCATGGTCCTGCTGCCCTGCTAATATGTCAAAATGTCAAGAACCAACTCAGACGGAGCCCCCAGACGTCTGGCCAACAGCTAAACCACCTAAGGTCTGGCTTTTCTCACCAAAACAGCTACTCTCAGGACCAGGTCTTAAAAACGGAGGGCTTTAAAAACAAGTGGCTCATGTAGGTGCTCCTACGCCCCCCTGCCATGGGCAGGTTCCTCGTGAGACCAGGGTGCTGCGGGGTGGTGCAGCGCAAGCATTAGTTAAACCAGACCAGGTTTACGATGCAAAGGAAATGGTCAAAGTCCTCGGTCTGAATGGCAGAGAGGCACCTGGAAGTCAGCTAGAGGCAAGTTCAGGCCAGAGTGCCGGCTTGCTGCCAGCACCAGCCCAGGGCTCTCCCGAGCAAGTGCCAGGACACCCTGAGGACAGAGGTTGACTCCAATAACAGGCCCTGGGAGCAAGGGCAGCAGAGGCCCCAGCTGGTCAGCAGCTGGAGCGCCAGAGGCACGGGCAGAGGCCCAAGGCGTGGGCTCTGCTTGGCATGGAGAAGAAGGAGCACAGGGGCTCTCCAGCTCTGCCTGCCGGCATGGGCCTTGCCTGCACACGTCTTTCTCCCAGGATGGACCAGGCACAGACAGCCACTGGGGGAACGTGCTCAGCTTTTATTGCTCTCAGAACGTGTCCAGGGTGGAGCAGAGTCTGGCCCCACAATGTCCTCATGGCAGCTGAACGTGTTGGGCGCCGTCCATGCACCCATGCCTCGCGTGCCTCCCTGTGCCACAGCCTCTGGGTACCGCACAGGATCAGGGCCAGCTGCCATCTCTGGGGACCCCTTTGCCAGCACGGCGCTGCTGCTCTTGCTGTGGCCTGATGCAAGAAGGGCAGAACGCCTTGCGCAGAGCCCTGAGTGCCCTGCGGAAGAGGGAGGGCCGTCGCCGTCGAGCTGGGGCATGCGGGAGGGCAGCCACGCCTGTGGAAGGAAGACAAGTGTAGGCAGGGGGCTGGGCAGGTACCGGGCAAGATCCTGCCTGCTCCCCGCCACCGAGAGCTTTCCCCAGGGAGTGGTGGCCAGGGAACGGCCAGCCCCCATGCACGCAGTCCTTCTGCTTTGGCCTGGGTGCACATTGCCGGGACGGCTGGGCTAAGCCTTCCCTTGCCGGGCCAGCGCTACACTCGGGGATGTACCTGGCTCATCCTCGGGCTCATCCCTGGCCTTGGAGCAGGGCCACGTGTTATCGCTCTGCTCAGGGGCTGGCTGCCCCACCTGGAAACCACCACGGGGGTCCTGGAACAGCTCCAGGAATGAGGGGCTGGCCATAATGCTGTGGGTGGCGATGTCTTCCCCTTGGCACAGCTCTTTGCCACTGTCGTCTTCCCGCTTGTCCTCCTCTAGGGCTGAGTGCCCTGGCGCATCCTATAAAAACATTAACAGCCAAAGGAGATCTAAGCATCCGTTATTGGCTACCGGGGAAAGACAGGCGCTTAGGGACACGCTTTAGTGGTAGACTACGCAGTGCCGTGTGTCAGGTTGGTTAGGTTTATGGTCCCTGCAGCCAGAGGAGGGCTGTGTATCACCTCTGTGCTGGGAGGCCACTTGCACGTGGAGAGCAAGAGCACAGGCAGGGGATGGAGGGGATGTCAGCGGGCTGACACGGACAGCACCAGCCATCTCCCTGCTGCACATGGCCTGGACACTGCACCTGCCTGCAGTAGCTCGTGGTGCTCAGTGCTGGTCACGCGCCCCTGGCTCACCTGGTGCCAAGAGTCCCAGGACAAGGGAGACCACGTGGAATCTGTTTCATCTTCCCCTGCTCGGTCAAGGTGGGGTGCGGCAGCATCATCCAGAGAGATCTGAGGCAGCAATGAAGCCAGATCTTCCTCGTGCGCTGCTGGGGAGAAAATGGCTGTGCTGGGCTCTCCTTGATGGTCTCCAGACATGGCAGAAGCCGTGTGTTCTCCATCCTCACATTCCTCTTGCACAAGAGAGGCTGTGCTGGGCTCTCCTTGATGGTCTCCAGACATGGCAGAAGCCATGTGTTCCCCATCCTCACATTCCTCTTGCACAAGAGAGGCTGTGCTGGGCTCTCCTTGATGGTCTCCAGACACGGCAGAGGCCATGTGTTCCCCATCCTCACATTCCTCTTGCACAAGAGAGGCTGTGCTGGGCTCTCCTTGATGGTCTCCAGACATGGCAGAGGCCATGTGTTCTCCATCCTCACATTCCTCTTGCACGAGAGAGGCTGTGCTGGGCTCTCCTTGATGGTCTCCAGACATGGCAGAGGCCATGTGCTCTCCATCCTCACATTCCTCTTGCACGAGAGAGGCTGTGCTGGGCTCTCCTTGATGGTCTCCAGACATGGCAGAGGCCATGTGTTCTCCATCCTCACATTCCTCTTGCACGAGAGAGGCTGTGCTGGGCTCTCCTTGATGGTCTCCAGACATGGCAGAGGCCATGTGTTCTCCATCCTCACATTCCTCTTGCACGAGAGAGGCTGTGCTGGGCTCTCCTTGATGGTCTCCAGACATGGCAGAGGCCATGTGTTCTCCATCCTCACATTCCTCTTGCACGAGAGAGGCTGTGCTGGGCTCTCCTGGAGGCTTTCCAGGCAAGGAAGACTCGCTGTCCTGAGTTGCTGAAGGTGGTCTTGGTGCCATCACCACATGCATGGTTTGTGCTGGGTCCCAGTGTTCTGCCAGTTGCTGACCGAGTCCCTGGATCGCAGCCACAGCCTCGTTCAGGACCCCACTCATTTTACACTGGTCTGTGTCCTGCAGAGCCATGTTGTAGGCTGCGGGGCTGTGTGGGGCAGCTGCCTGGCTCTCTGCCTGGGCTGCTGTGGGCTGCTCACTGAGGAGAGGAGATTCCTGTGCCTTTGCCACCTCTTTTCCTATGAGAGTTAGAGGTGCACAGTGCCCCTCTTCCTCAGGAGCGGTTGCCAGGGAAACAGCTGCTGGCTCAGCATCCATGGGTTCCTCTGGGATAGGGGACATGCTCTGCAGGTCTCTAGCTGTGTCTGCTGCTGCCCCTCTGCCTACACTGCTCAGCCAGCAGGGCCCATCCTGGGGAACAGCGTGGGGGTCCTGGAAGAGCTCCAGGAATGAGGGGTTGACCCAGATGCTGTGAATGGTGATGCCCTCTTCTTGGGGCAGCTCATTGTCTTCTCTCCAGTATTTTTCCTTTGGCAGGGACCCTGGGCTGTTCCGTGGCCTTGCTGCCCTTGCCCAGTTCTTCTTGGGGACACGAGCCGCTGCGCTTGCATGACTGCCTGTCCTGCTGTGCTGGGCTTTCTGATCCTCCGTCTTCACTAATGGGATGGCCACATGCTCCTGAAGAGCCTTGTGGTGCTCCCGCAGCGATTTGCCTTTGCACTTGGTTTTGGTGAGCGTCACCTGTGTTTTCAGATCGCGCTCTTCCACTTGTCCCTGCTGCCCTGAAGCCACATCCCTCCTGCCCAGGGAAGCTGGCACAGAAACCCTGCCAGCAGCACCAGTGCTTTTACGTGCATGAGCATCAGGCACGTGCTGACCTGCAGGGGCCTTGCCACTGTGGGCCACCCGGGCCTCCTCTGATCTTGCCATCTTCGCCGCACCCAGCCTGTGTTCCCAGTGCCACTGTGCCGCTGCCTGCTGGCTGGGTCGGTGGCTCCCAGTGAAAACCTTGTCCGGGTCCTTACTCAAAAGGTACCTCTTTGTCTCCTTCCCAGCTGTGGCATTGGCTGCAGGGCTGTGTGGGGCATGCCTCCTGCTCTGCACACTGGTGGCTTTCCCCTGCTCACCAGGGATGCCCCGAGTAGATGGGACAAGCTGTCGGTGTCTGCTGGTTGCAGTGCTGCTGGCCTTTCCCCTGCCCTGGGCAGAAGCTGCAGAGGCTGCTGCTGGCAGAGGCGGGAGCTTGCAGCCAGTGCTGGCAGCTCCTGGTGCCCGAGCTGCGTGCACCTTCTGTGGTGCTGCTGCCTGCCTTGCTGGCAGACGGGCTGTCTCCTCGCGCCTCACCCTGACGGAGGGCACTGCCACCCTGCATGCTGGGCTGTCCGTCTGCAAGAGAAGGCGAGGAGAGAGGCTGCGTGACTGTGGCCCTTCGCCCGTGCCCCGTGTCCCAGCTGGAAAAGCCCCTGTGCCGGCTCCCCTGCCAGCCCCCAGGGCAGCACTCGGCCCCACAGGGAGTTGCCGCTGGGCTCCCAGAGCTGGCTGGGGAGCGCACTGCTCCGGCCATGGCCCACAGTGACTCCTGGGAGCATCCCCAGCATGCCCGGGCTGCCTGCAGGCACGGCTTGGGGGGCTCAGCTTGCTATGTGACCGGGCCCTCCCGTCCCCTCCTGCAGCTCCCGCCTGCCTGTCGGCAGCTCCTGGACTCGGGAAGACGTTTGTCCCGGGCTCCCTCGGGCTCCCTACCTGTGCGCGTTGGCTCCCAGCGGCCTGCGAGCTCTGTGGGCAGGGGAGCGGTGGCAGCCTGTTCCCATGGGGGGACAAAGCCTGTCCCTGGCTGTCCTGCGGCACTGCCAGCGGCCGCCTGTGGCCCATCTGCGGGCGGGAGGAGTCGTCAAGGAAGGGAGGCGGCTGCCTTGGCACAGCGGCCCCCACAGTGGCGGCAAGGCTGGCCCTGGCACCCCGTCCTGTCCCGTCCCTCAGCTGGTGCCGGGTCTGCAGGCCCGGCAGCCTGCTGATGGGCCGGGGGTGGGCGTTTGCCTCCTCATCCGTGGGAATCTTCGGCAGCGCCTGCCGACGACCGGCCATGGTCACCCAGGGGAGATGCTGCCTCCTGAGGGAGTGGCTCTCCTGGGAGTGGGCACCCCAGGGCTCTGGCTCCTTAAATACCCACGGGGTCACTGTGGGGACCCGCATCACAATGACCTCTGGGCACAGTGCGCCGCCTGCATCACAAAGCCCTGGCAATGCTGTGGAGCCTGGCGGGGACTGGCTGGGGCTGGCTGGAACCGGCTGTGCCCGGTGTGGGGCAGCCCTGCTTGCCCCTCACAGAGGCCCCAGCAGGCCCGAGGCCGAACCTGCCCCATCCCCCCGGTGCCAGCAGCCTCTGCAGAGCTCAGTCCTGTGTGCGTGCAGCAGCTCTGGGTGCCACCGCCCGGGGCCTTGTCCCCAGGCATGGCTCCCACACAGGGCGCCCAGGCCTGGGGACGCTCCGGTGCCCGCCTACAGCAACGCAGGGGAGGCCCGCAGGCCTGTGCCCAGAGGCCACTGGCCACGCCGAGCTGCTCCCCGCAGTCGCCATGGGCCGCGGGGTGACCAGCCCTCTCCCCAGCCGGCTCTGGGAGGTCCCTCCCAGGCTGCTCTTCTTCAGTGCCTTTCCTCCAGAGGTGGAGCGGGCAAGGGCTCACACCCACAGCCAGGACGAGGGAGCAGGGCTGCCTCCCTGGGGCTGACGGTCTGTGCTCCCTTTCGAGCTGGAACGAAAAGAAAAGCTGCCTTTGTTCCCAGTTACAACACAGAGAAACACCTGTGTCTCATGCACATGCCTGCACCTTTTCTGACAGAAAGTGGCTTTGGGGCACAATGGAAACTGCTGGGGAGAACAAAAAAACCCACTAAAATAAACGCTGCTCAGCTGATGTTGGAGACCTTGATATTAGGCACCCAGACTTGTTCTCCTCCCTGCAGTTGTCACTCCCGGACCAGGAATTGCTTGCTAGTGGGTGAATCTGACAGCAGCAGCTCCCAGGCAGAGCTGGGAGCAGCTCCTGGGGACATCTTTAGGCTTCACAGCAGTGTTTGCTGCCCCAGCACGGGTCCCCTGCCCCCTGCAGAGACCAGGCGGGAGGCTGGAGGGAAGAGTCCCACCAACAGCTTTGGCCTCCAGGCTGGAGAACCCTGTCCCAGGCTCAGGCACCGCTGCCTCCGGGCTCCCCTACCCCATCCTGGGGCAATAAGGCAACTCTCTTCCTTCTACAGAACACCACTCAAAGCTTAAGGGGAGGAGGAAATGCCTATTTCCTCCCTAATGCAGGTTTCCCCCAGGCCTAGAGGTTGCTGCTCTCTTCTGCTCGGCTGGGAGAGGGGTTGGAGCCTTTCTCCACCTCTCCTTGACTGCCTTTCTCCTGGGCTGGGCTGGAGGGTGGGGAGTCCAAGTGCCTCCAGTGCCGAGTGCCTGCCAAGGAGCAGACGCTCTCAGCAAAGCAGACGGCAACCACAGGTGCTGTTTCCCAGAGGACCTCTTGAAAGGAGCCTGCAGCAGGACCTGGCAGCCGGGAGACCCAGCACTGCGTGCCTCTTATCACGGCCGATTTTGTCGCTTGCATCCTGCTGCCACTCTCTCCCTCACGAGCATGAGCAGGCAAACCCCTGCCCTGCAGCCGGATGTCTGTCCTGCTCCCCCGCTCTGGAGACCTGCCGCCCTGGGTGCCCCGAAGGAGAGGGTCGCTGCTGCTCTCAGCGGTGTCAGTCGCTGCCCGTACCTGGGGTTGCTGTCGGTCCTTCCCCACAGACCAGGCTCCCCACGCCGCCCACTCTGCCTTTGCTTGCTCGAGCTGCTCTTGCCACTTGGGCCTCACTTGCTCCCACTCTGCAGGCAGCTGCCAGACCTCCTGGAGGGGATGGCAAGGCAGCAGAAGGCAGGATTAGTCTCAGCGCCTGGAACGGGTGTCCTTCGGGTCTGACCCGTGTTGCCGCCCCTTGCCTCAGCTGGTCGGTTGGCAGGGCTTTGCCCCTAACAGATCGGGGGCTCTGGAGTCATTCTAGGCTCCTGGCAAACACAGCTGCGACCAAAGCCCTCCACTGTGAACAGCTGAGAAAGGACTTGGGCATCTCCCATAGCCCCTGGGCCAGGAGAAAGTGTTTTGTGACAATGCAGGGGGCAAGGAAGATCTGAAGGAGGTGACAGACAGCTGACAAGGAGCGCACGTCCAGGGGTCCTTTCAGGCTGGCTCTGCACAAAGAGGCTTTTGCCGAGTCCCCAGCAGCACGGTAGCTACAGCAAGGCACGCACCTGCAGCGCTTTCTGGCAGTCGTCTGAGGATGGGAGTGTAGAGGTGGGTTTGGCTGGAGAAGCCGGCTCCTGCCTGCCTGCCTCCTTCATCCTGGGGGAGCTGCCTGGACGTGGGGGGAGCGCACTGCAAAGAGGCACCAGGAGCAGTCGGCATGAGCACGGGGCAGTTTGCTCTCCCACTTTCGCCTGGTACCAAAGCTCCCCAGGCTGGCAGAAGCAGCACGCGAGGTGGGGCCATTTCTGCTGGCAGCGGGGAGCCTTCCCTGAGCCCCCTCAGATGGACGGGGGAGGACTGCACCTCAGCTCTTGCCTAAGGGAACCACAGGGACGTGGGGTGCACTCAGCATCCACCACCTTCCCCAGTGAGGGGCCCACAACAGGGGAAACAAGCACATAAGAGCCATGCGGCACGTGTCAGGGAACGTCCCTGCAGCTGGAGTGTCCGGAGGGGATGTCTCTCCTCCACGGGTGCAGGATCCCTTGCATTCCTGCCCACCAGGGTCTCACCTCTCAGAAGTCTTCTTGCCCAAGTCTTTCTGTCTTGTGCCTGGCCCCTGACTTGGCAGTGCAGGAAGGGAAAGCTTCCTCCGTCTCTGCAGCAGCTTGCCAGGATGCGCCTCTGCACCTGGCAAAGGAGGAAACTCAGCAGAGCAGCCCCCCGGGGAGTGCCTTTTGACGGAGCTGTGGTCACCCAGCGCGGGGCAGGGCCTCAGCTGGGCAGCAGAGACCTGTCCCCATACCTTGTCTGAGCCTGGACTTTGCTGCAGCCTTCTTGGCCCAGGCGGACAAAGCCTTGGCCACTGCTCTGCTGACCACCGTAAAGCGAAACCTGGGCAGGAAATGATGACACAGGCTTGAAGAAGGGTGACCCCTACCCTCTTGCAGCTTCCCAGCACTAATCCTCACGACTCTCGTGTGAGGCATGGCACCTGTTTTCCTTGTGGCCATGCAGCCACGCATGGGGTTTATTAGCAATCTCCCCCCGACACCAGACGGCGTAGCTTAAAGCCCTCCCTGTGTGCAGCTGGCTCTCTCTGATGGGAGTGACGGGCCGGCTGGGCATGAGAAACGCAGTGACGCTGCCCGGCCAGTCCAGGAGAACACACGCGTAACCCCAGCTCATCGTAAGTTAACCAGAAACCAGCCCCTTCAGGTCAGGCTCCCTCCCAGACTCAACGCGCAATGCCAAGCCCCGGCAAGGCGCACTCCTGATCAGGAGCTGGGAATCCGCCCGCTCGGTCAGTCGAGGGCTGCAGAGGAAACGCACTCACCTGGGGAAGGCGTGCGCAGGAGCAGCCTGCATCCCCCGAGTGCTGGTTGCTCCACCTGACAGCTGCACCGGGCATCCACAGCCTCTGTAAAGTGACACAGAGCTGCTAGAAGGTTTCCAAGGCACTTTGCTCTTGGCTCCCAAAGGAAGCAGACCTGTCTCCTGCTCCAAAAGGAAGCCACTTCTCAAACCCCTCCTCCAAATCTTCCGCCGTGAACATGAGCCCTTGCTCTGCTCTGGAGAAGCTGCACGGCAAACACTGAGACTGCGCAGTAACGCTGCCAGTCTTTCTGTAGGGCAAGAACTCAGAAGCTCAGAATAAAACTTCTTTTCCAATGGAGAACTCAGCGTGGGCGAGCACGTGGAAAGGTGTCGGACTGGCCTGCCACGTGCAGGCTGCCCAACGACCATC
Source organism: Falco punctatus (assembly GCF_963210335.1). Taxonomy (NCBI): domain Eukaryota; kingdom Metazoa; phylum Chordata; class Aves; order Falconiformes; family Falconidae; genus Falco; species Falco punctatus. The sequence continues at coordinate 805,239 of NC_137582.1, forward strand.
GGGTTGCTCACCCTTCAAGAGGCTTCCCAAAGTCACTGCATCACCCTCAAAGCCTGAGCAACTCGCAGCGTTGAGCGGCGCCATCCAGCTGGCCTTGCTCTCCAGCCCTGTGACGCAGTCGCAATAGAATCGCATGCACAGGACGTTGTCGGTGAAGGACAGAACGCCAATGTCCTTGAAGGCGAAGGCGAGGCGCTGCCTGTTCCTCAGTTGGAAAGAGTGCAAGAGTATGGTCTCTTGCACACAGCTCTGCACCACGTGCCATGGGAAGGAAGTGGCTCGTGACAGCCACCTGTAGTTCAGCGGCTCGATCTTGACATCCTCGGCAAGGAGGAGGAACATCGTCACTGGCAGAGCGGGCTGAATTTCTATGTAAAATTAGAAACAAAATGCCAGAGAAAAGGTCGTTTAAGGAAACGGCTCTTGGGGAGTGGTTACCTTGGGAGGAGCTCAAGCTGTCCGCCTAACTTTGGAGGGAATTCTCTCCAGAGAAATTCCGAAGTCCTCATTTCTCTGCGCCCTTTCTGAAGGGCAGAGAGCATGCACCCCAGTCCCAAACAGGGCGCGGGAAAGCGGAGGGCGGCCGTTGCCTTCTCACCAGGAATAACCTCTGTGAGGAACGCGAGCTCCCGCAGAGATAACTCACCAATGTCCAGCTGGGAGACAGGTCTTCAAACCGCGTACACCTCTTCCTCACCTTGGAATCGCTCTTGGACCGTAGCAAAGGTCCCGAGTCCTGTGACCAGGACCCCTGCCCAGGAAAACGGCACAAAGGCTGACCACAGGGAAGAGCAAAACTCTATCACGTGCCAAATGCTTTCTCAGACTAGATCTGGGCATGCTTTCGCTCCTGGTTGACCACGAAGCAAGAGCAGGAGAGCTGCTGCGGGACTCCCTGAGAGAGGCCCGCTGTGAATCCCCCGCGGGAGGAGCAGCAGCGCTTCACCTTTCTCGGCCTTGGCCATCGGGCTGGGTGAGGGTGAGCTTTTCAGCGGCTGCGGGTCTCGGTCACAGAGTGCAGCGAGGGTGAGGGCAGGCAGAGATCAGGCAGGAGAGGTTGTGGTCACTGAGGACATCCCCAGGGAAACAGGAACTCTCCAGGGACACACTGGGGACACCAGGACACAGGCAGGGACAATATTATGACGTTAGGGACTTCTGGGGGGACACCAGGACTCCCAAAGGGATGTCACTGGGACATTAAAGACACCCACCGGGACACAAGAACACACGGGGAGACACCACGGCGATATATAGAATGGCCTGGTAATATCTGGACCCCTCCAGGGACACCACTGTGACATTAGGAATTTCCCAGGGACGCCCCCTGGGACATCAGGGACCACCCCCTCACCTTCCCCGGGGACACCAGGACCCCTCCAGGGACAGCACTGGGCATTAAGGACCCCCCTTTAACACAAGCCCTACCCCAGGGACAATGTAGGGGCATTAAGGACTCCTCCCAGGACACCAGGACCCTCACAGGACCAGAAACGCACAAGGGACATACTGGGGACACAAGGACACTCCTGGGGACATCCCTGGGACATCAGGGACAGCACGACTGCCCCAGTGACACCACAAGGACATCAAGGACCCCCACAGGGACACCTTGCAACACAAGGACATACTGGGAGACACCACTGGGACATCATTAGAATAGCCTTTAGGACATCAGGACCCCTCCAGGGACACCCCTGTGACACTAGGAATTCCCCAGGAACCCCGCCCCGGGACATAACAGACTACCCACTCACCTCCCTGGGGACACCAGGACCACCCCCAGGGACACCCCACAACGCCCCAGGGACGCGCTGGGACACCAGGACACCACCACCACCCCCGGGACACCATTAGGACATCAGGGACATCCCTAGAACCTTAACCACTAGAACGTTAAGGACTCCCAGAAGGACATATTAGGTCACATGCACCCCCTGACAGACACCACTGGGACAGCTAGAATGGACTGGGGACATCAGGACGCCTCCAGGGACACCGCTGCGACATTAATGACCCCCACCAGGGACACATTGTGATACACAAGGACCCACTGACACACCACTGGGACATGTAGAACGGCCTGGGGATACCAGGACCACCCCAGCGACAACACTGGGACATACAGGACCCCCCTGGAAACACATGACCTGCAACCAGGGAAACTGCAGGGGCATTAGGAACTCCCCCTGGGACACCAGGACCCCCACAGGACACACTGGGGCACCCGAATGCCTATAGGGACACCTGAGAACACTAGGACATCCCTGGAGACATCCCTGGGACACCAGGGACACTCCCGGGGACATTAGGACCCTCCCAGGGACACCCTAGTGACATTAGGGACATCTTGGAAGCAGAAGGACCCTCCGCAGAGCACTCCTGGGACATCAGGATCCCCCCAAGGGGACCCTCCAGCAGGTCATTCTCAGTTATCACGCAGAAGCTCCCCCTCGATGGAAGTCCTTAGCAGCAGGGCAGCCCTCAGATCTGCACTGTCAAGGAAACGGAGGCCCAGAAACAGACCCCCCATCCCAAAATGGGAGGACCCCCTCCCCACATGACACGTGATAGCTTAACATTATGCTAGGGGCCAACCAATGTCCTCCTTTTTCTTCTAGTGCCGTGACGACCATGGGTGGTACATGGACGGTCACCTTCTGCCCCATGGTGAACTTAGGGGCCTCCTGCATCAGTAGCACAGGTGCTGCTCCTGCTTTAAGGCATCCAGGCCATCCTGAGCTCACCTCATCCAGCTCTTTGCAGGAGTAAGCTACAGCCCGCCCCTGAGGCCCTAAACAATGCGCCAGAACTCCAAAGGCAATACCTTTTCCCTCACGCTTAAAAAGTGCACAGGTCTTTGTCACATCAGGTAATCCCCACGCGGGGGCCTCCACCAGAGCTCACTTTTCTTCAGACGCTTGAAAGTGGCTTTACCCTCCTCTGTCCCGCCAATAGACCCATGGCAGGAGGTTTTCGGTAGCTCGTACTGAGCTTTCACAAATAAAACACAATTGCCTCCCCAAAGCCCACACCATCCGACCACCCCGAGAAATCCTCGTAGTTCCTTGAGAGCCTGAGGCTCCGCGAGGCAGCGAATAGCCTCCTTCTGTTGGGATCCCAACTGTCTCTGGCCTTCCAGCACTTCAAACCCCAAACGTGGAAGTGACTCCTCGATAATTCCATATCCACTAGTTCCCAAGACATTTAGAAGGCTTATCGTCAGGGAAAGACACAGCTCCCAAGTCCCTGCCGCAACCACAATATCATCCTATGATCGCAGAACTCTTCCCTGATCATTTTCTGTTCTCCAAATGTCAAACTGCTTTGCCAACTGATTCCCAAAGATTGTCGGGATATTTTGAAAGCCTTGTGGTACAACCGCCTAAGTGTATTGCATTTTCCTTCCCGTTTCTGGGTTTGCGCATTCACAAGCAAAAGGCTTCTGACTGTCAGTGCCCCGGGGAACACAGAAAAAGGCATCCTTCACATCAAAACCTGTACACCATCCCTGTTCCCCTGTAAGGGTGGTTTCATATCTGTATGGATGTGCTACTACAGGATAAATACCTTGAGGTATGTGATTTGTTGCTCTTAAATCCTGCACCAATCGGCAATCTTGACCCTTGGCCTTTTTCACTGGCAAAACAGGGGTGCTGGATTTCAACGCACACCCCACCAACAGGTTGTACTTCAAGAATTTCTGAATTATCGCTACCGACCCATTCCTAGCTTCCAGCTTCAGGCGATACTGTTTCCTTCTCAGCGGGGATGATCCAGGCTTTAAGTCAATCCTCACAGGTTTTGACCTGTGGGGTTTTCCAGGAACCTCTCCGGCTCGTACAATAGGAATCACAGCATCTCTGACCTCCGGGCGTATCTTTCCCCTTTCAAGGCAGCATAGCCTGTAACAACAAAGCTGCTGCCTCTCGACACAAACAGTTTCTGGAATTAAGATTTCTATTTCCTCGTTTTAAAATCAGATTTCTGCTTCCAATTTTTTGGAGTAGATCTCTCCCCAAACAATGCTTTGGGAAAATTTGGCTAATATAAAAACTGATGAGGAACACACTGTTTTCCCAGCTTCACTGCTAAGGGTTTCAAAAATGGCCAAGTTTCATGGGTCCCTGCCATACCAGCAATGCTTATATCCTTACTGCTTAGTTCCCCTCTAAAGTCTTCTGAACAGAGGAAGTAGCCCCAGGATCTGCCCAAAGCTCAACTTCTTCACTTCCCAGCTCCGCTTTAACGAGAGGCTCCTCTGGGGAGAGACTCCTCCGCTCCCCCTCATTCCTCGCTTACTGGGAGCAAGGGGGCAGAGGGGCTCCAATCCTTAAGCAGACGGTCTTCTTCTGAACGCCCATCCCTTTTGCACTGTGCACACTGATTATCAGCCAACCGAGGGCTGGGCCGGAGTCCCCCTCTCGGGCTCTGCCCCATCCTCAGGCCCTTGCCCTCACCCTACCATTTTACTCTGATACCGCCAACAAGCAACAATTTACTCTTCCCTTTCGACTCTCTCTATGACGATCTGCAATCCAAGCAACATCCAACAGCTTTCCCCTATCTCGAGCAATCACTTCCTTGTAACTTCTGTAACTTTCTTCTAATACCATCCCAGGATTGGCCCACCAATAGAGGGGCCAATTGATCTCATCCCTCTTAAGATGCAGGGTCAGCACTTGTAGAGTTGCGGGCTACCTCCTTCATTCTGTTCTGCAGTCCTGTGGGGGGCTCTTGGCTATCGTGCCTAGCCTCGTACCATTCGGACATGGTTATTGCCTTAGCCACAGCATTTTGAATGCCAAATATAATCCCTTTCTGATACCGAGTCCAAAGCTGCCTGGGTCTGTTAACAGGCAGGTCCCAGTTTGGACCAACGGAGGGGAAATGATGCTCCACAGTTCCTGTTTTAACCTCGGCTTCCACATGTATTCTAGCGGCTTGACAAATCATCTCCTTCTCCCTACTATCAAACAAAACCTGCAGTATTGCCCCTATATCCTTACACTCTGGATCATCCTGTGTTTTAGCCATCATTATTTCAAAAACACCAGCCGCCTTCTCAGGGTCGTCTCGGTAATTTCCTGCGGTTGCTTTGCAATTCTTCAACTCTGTTACAGAAAACGGGACCGTCACCGTAATGGGTCCTTCATTTCCCACAGCCTGGCGCAGGGGAGCCTGTGTCACTTCCCCTGGTTTGGCCCGCTCCCACCCTGCGGCTGGGCTAAAACCTTCTGCCCCACTAAATCGCTCTCCCTCTTCACAGCCACTTTCCCTGCCACCAGCCTCGTCAGCTCGCCTGCCACCACTTTCTCTTACCCTGCTCATATCACTAGTATCAGCATCAGAACTCTCTCCCAGTCTCTGCTGGGCTCCAACCATTAACTCCAAACCGTCGTCTCTAAACCTCCTTCTTTCTTGTAGTCATTACAATTTTAAACGCCTCTGTCTGATACTACAAGCAGAGCAGACCCTTTTCAACAACCTCTTCTTATCCTTTTCCAAAGCCAAAAGAAAAGGATCTCAGGGAGGTAAATTTATACCACGCTGGTTTTGCCATTCAGAATGGGTCTTTACAGTGGAAAAAGATCAGCATACCAAACTCTGTCCCTTTTCCTTTCTTGCCTTCAAAACAACATCAGCTGTAACATCGTACAATAATGCAAACTGCCATTTTCCCCCATCGCCCAGTTTCTACAGAGACCACCCCTGAGTACAGTATTGCACTAGGGTGCTTTTAGTTACATTTCCCTCAGAACTACCCCTTAATTCTTCCCAGTGTCCCAAAACACATCCCAGTGGAGACTGCTGTAAAATACCACGGCCGTGTACACTGACCGGGGCCCACTTTCTTTTAGCATCCTGAACACTTTATCATATACATGTATAGAAGTATTTTCAGATGTTCAGAGTGCACTCTACTAGACACACACACACACACACCCCCCATTAATATACTCGAGTATGTCAGGCAGAAATTTTACCAGAGACATTGATTCCAGGAGAGCCCTCAATAACCCAGCCCAGCAGGGCTTTTGCCTCTGCTTAGGGGCAGGTATCCCAGACCACAAGGAATGCCTGACATCTTACCAGGGGAACGTTGCTTTGGAGTCGTTGGTCCGGGAATCAGAGGTCTTCCCCAAGAGTCCCTCAGTGCCGGCTGGAATTGCTGCGATTCACAGCTCCACCGACGCTCAAGAGCAGAGTCTCACCTGGGTCACCAGAAAATGATACCGTAAAGGCGGTCACGGTGAAAAACCCTCTCAGACCTGATGTGAAGTTTCAGAAGGCAGGCATTCTTTATGGCAGCGCTGGGAGCACGGGGGAGTGTCACCTCTGAGCACGCTCACCAAGTTACTCGAGGGTCCGCATTACATACAGCAGAGTACTTGCACGCTCATAGTGCATCACACACGCACACTCTACCGACTTGTCTCCTCTTGTGGCCAGAACTTCCCCGCTCAGAGGCTTTTTTGTGCATCACTCAAGAGAATGAAGTTCTTTTCCCCATCCGCTCTTTGTTCCGTGCCCTTCCCAAGGCTGACTCCCCAGATCAGTCATCCCTTTGTTCATCACTTCCAACAACTTTAGAGAGGTAGCTTAGCTAAACTTTGTGCCTAGATTTCTTTCACATAGAGCCAAACACGGTATTAGAGCTTGGAAACTGGGGAGTTTAGACATCTGGTCCCGTTGCTGAGCCAGCAACCTTCCCTGAACAGATTCCTTGGACAGAAAGGTATATACAGTGCTATCTATACAGTGCCATCAAAACCTTCCCCTACATACCATGGCTGTCCCTCAAACCCTTCCATCCAGCACCCCAGTCAGGCCTAAAAGCCTCCCCATTGCCCCCATCCCATTCCCAATTTCTTCCCTCAAGCCACCCCCCACCCCGCACCCCAGCTCATTTCTAAAATCCTCCCCCGTGCCTCTCGGACTGTCCCCAAACTATTTCCCCTGTGCCCCCAACCCCAGCAGTCCATCTATACAATCCTTCCCCCACCCCCCTCCTTTGCCCCCACAACCTTCCCCCTGTACCCCCATCCCACCCTGAGAACCTTCCTCAACACCCCAACCACCCCCCTCCGTCGGGCCCTGCAGTGATTCCACTTGCCCCCAGTCTGGCCCTAACATCCTTCCCCTCACTCCCGTCCTGTCCCTAAAGCCCTTCCCCCCAGACCCTCATGGCCATTCCTAGACTCCTTTCCCCCGACCCCACACTTTCTCCCGTCACTATTTCTCCCCAGCCCCTGCCGGTCATGCCCTACACTCCTTCCCACAGCCCCCCCCTCCACTCTGTCCCTAAAATCGTTCCCCTGCCCCCCGTCAGCCCCTAAAACCCTCCCTGGAACCCCCCTCTCACTACCTACAGGCCTCCCCCGACCCCCTCGGTCCGTCACTAAATCCATCCCCCCCCCCCCCCCGCCCCCCCAGGCCTGCTAGAGACTCCTTCCCCCCACCCCCCGGTCCGTCCCTGAAATCTCTCCCCCGGCCCCACGGTCTGTCCCCAACAGCCCCCCCGGCCCCAGCAGGGCTGGCTCTTTACCACCGCGGTGGGAAAGGCGCTCAGGTTCTGCCAAGCATCTCTGCAGCTGCTGCTGTTTGAGGTCACCCTCAGAGGGAGCGGAGGACAGGACAGCCAGTGCCACCAGGGCTCAGCTGCTGGGAGCCCCAGCTTGTGTGGCATCGGGTGGGCCTCCCGCCACGGCCCAGCACAGCCTGCAGGTCCCCTCCGTCGAAAAGTCACCTCCTCTGGGCCATGGCCGCTCTGACAGGGCTCTTCCCAAAGCAGCCAACTCTGTTCCTCATGCCTACCGTCAGGCACAGGGGACGCTCACCTGAGAGCAGCTCCTGGCTGCACTGTGAGGGGGGGGCGAGGCCCGGCAGGAGGCCTCATAGCCCTGGGCACAGGATCCCTCTGAATTCAGCTGTTCCATTGCCTCAGGCAGCCAACACAGAAAATGGTGCCGCAAGGCATGCGGTGCCACGGTTGGAAACTCCAGGGCCAAGCGAGAAGGGGGGAAACTGTCAGCCCGCTTGGTCCTTGATGTCAGAAAGAGCTTCCTTGCCTGGTTTCTTACACGTTGCAACTCTCAGCTACACCACACGCTTGAGGTTTTTCTAGGCTTCTCTCAGGGAAGGAAAAGGATGCCCAACTGCATGCATGCGTGTAATCACTAGAGCGTTTTGGAGTTTCAACTGTGAAAAATTACATTTCAAAAGAGAATCAAAATGACACCCATTACCACCCAAGGTTCACGCCAGATGTTCTCCATAAAGGAGGACAGAGAAAGGTGTGGCTACATCGCCCACAGAACGCTAGAATCATTTCAGCTAGCAGGCACCCTGGAAGGTCTCCCATGCCTCCTCATGTTCTAAACAGCCACAGTGAAGGAAAGGCTCCACGGAAGGAAAATCCTTTTCTCGTCACAGCTAGGGGTGCCACCGAGGCACTTCCTGGGTCCCAGTGTTACAGAAAGAAGTTTGAAGCACTCTCCTCCAGAACTGATTCTCTTCTAAGAACAACCAAAGGTCAGGGAAATGCACAAGTGGAAAGACGCCTGAGACAAAGACATAAATGCACATACACGTAACAGTTTACTATGAGCTTTGCTTCCTCAGGAAGCAATGTTCAAGTATCCTCATCAGTCTTCCTCCCCATCTTTATCCAATCTTCCCTATTTCTGTTTCAAACGTCTGTAGAAACCTATTTCAGTTTATTCTGAGAGGTTTGTTGTGCACCTCATTTCGTTCGTAGCATGGTCCTGCTGCCCTGCTAATATGTCAAAATGTCAAGAACCAACTCAGACGGAGCCCCCAGACGTCTGGCCAACAGCTAAACCACCTAAGGTCTGGCTTTTCTCACCAAAACAGCTACTCTCAGGACCAGGTCTTAAAAACGGAGGGCTTTAAAAACAAGTGGCTCATGTAGGTGCTCCTACGCCCCCCTGCCATGGGCAGGTTCCTCGTGAGACCAGGGTGCTGCGGGGTGGTGCAGCGCAAGCATTAGTTAAACCAGACCAGGTTTACGATGCAAAGGAAATGGTCAAAGTCCTCGGTCTGAATGGCAGAGAGGCACCTGGAAGTCAGCTAGAGGCAAGTTCAGGCCAGAGTGCCGGCTTGCTGCCAGCACCAGCCCAGGGCTCTCCCGAGCAAGTGCCAGGACACCCTGAGGACAGAGGTTGACTCCAATAACAGGCCCTGGGAGCAAGGGCAGCAGAGGCCCCAGCTGGTCAGCAGCTGGAGCGCCAGAGGCACGGGCAGAGGCCCAAGGCGTGGGCTCTGCTTGGCATGGAGAAGAAGGAGCACAGGGGCTCTCCAGCTCTGCCTGCCGGCATGGGCCTTGCCTGCACACGTCTTTCTCCCAGGATGGACCAGGCACAGACAGCCACTGGGGGAACGTGCTCAGCTTTTATTGCTCTCAGAACGTGTCCAGGGTGGAGCAGAGTCTGGCCCCACAATGTCCTCATGGCAGCTGAACGTGTTGGGCGCCGTCCATGCACCCATGCCTCGCGTGCCTCCCTGTGCCACAGCCTCTGGGTACCGCACAGGATCAGGGCCAGCTGCCATCTCTGGGGACCCCTTTGCCAGCACGGCGCTGCTGCTCTTGCTGTGGCCTGATGCAAGAAGGGCAGAACGCCTTGCGCAGAGCCCTGAGTGCCCTGCGGAAGAGGGAGGGCCGTCGCCGTCGAGCTGGGGCATGCGGGAGGGCAGCCACGCCTGTGGAAGGAAGACAAGTGTAGGCAGGGGGCTGGGCAGGTACCGGGCAAGATCCTGCCTGCTCCCCGCCACCGAGAGCTTTCCCCAGGGAGTGGTGGCCAGGGAACGGCCAGCCCCCATGCACGCAGTCCTTCTGCTTTGGCCTGGGTGCACATTGCCGGGACGGCTGGGCTAAGCCTTCCCTTGCCGGGCCAGCGCTACACTCGGGGATGTACCTGGCTCATCCTCGGGCTCATCCCTGGCCTTGGAGCAGGGCCACGTGTTATCGCTCTGCTCAGGGGCTGGCTGCCCCACCTGGAAACCACCACGGGGGTCCTGGAACAGCTCCAGGAATGAGGGGCTGGCCATAATGCTGTGGGTGGCGATGTCTTCCCCTTGGCACAGCTCTTTGCCACTGTCGTCTTCCCGCTTGTCCTCCTCTAGGGCTGAGTGCCCTGGCGCATCCTATAAAAACATTAACAGCCAAAGGAGATCTAAGCATCCGTTATTGGCTACCGGGGGAAACACAGGGGCTTAGGGACACGCTTTAGTGGTAGACTACGCAGTGTCGTGTGTCGGGTTGGTTAGGTTTATGGTCCCTGCAGCCAGAGGAGGGCTGTGTATCACCTCTGTGCTGGGAGGCCACTTGCACGTGGAGAGCAAGAGCACAGGCAGGGGATGGAGGGGATGTCAGCGGGCTGACACGGACAGCACCAGCCATCTCCCTGCTGCACATGGCCTGGACACTGCACCTGCCTGCAGTAGCTCGTGGTGCTCAGTGCTGGTCACGCGCCCCTGGCTCACCTGGTGCCAAGAGTCCCAGGACAAGGGAGACCACGTGGAATCTGTTTCATCTTCCCCTGCTCGGTCAAGGTGGGGTGCGGCAGCATCATCCAGAGAGATCTGAGGCAGCAATGAAGCCAGATCTTCCTCGTGCGCTGCTGGGGAGAAAATGGCTGTGCTGGGCTCTCCTTGATGGTCTCCAGACATGGCAGAAGCCGTGTGTTCTCCATCCTCACATTCCTCTTGCACAAGAGAGGCTGTGCTGGGCTCTCCTTGATGGTCTCCAGACATGGCAGAAGCCATGTGTTCCCCATCCTCACATTCCTCTTGCACAAGAGAGGCTGTGCTGGGCTCTCCTTGATGGTCTCCAGACACGGCAGAGGCCATGTGTTCCCCATCCTCACATTCCTCTTGCACAAGAGAGGCTGTGCTGGGCTCTCCTTGATGGTCTCCAGACATGGCAGAGGCCATGTGTTCTCCATCCTCACATTCCTCTTGCACGAGAGAGGCTGTGCTGGGCTCTCCTTGATGGTCTCCAGACATGGCAGAGGCCATGTGCTCTCCATCCTCACATTCCTCTTGCACGAGAGAGGCTGTGCTGGGCTCTCCTTGATGGTCTCCAGACATGGCAGAGGCCATGTGTTCTCCATCCTCACATTCCTCTTGCACGAGAGAGGCTGTGCTGGGCTCTCCTTGATGGTCTCCAGACATGGCAGAGGCCATGTGTTCTCCATCCTCACATTCCTCTTGCACGAGAGAGGCTGTGCTGGGCTCTCCTGGAGGCTTTCCAGGCAAGGAAGACTCGCTGTCCTGAGTTGCTGAAGGTGGTCTTGGTGCCATCACCACATGCATGGTTTGTGCTGGGTCCCAGTGTTCTGCCAGTTGCTGACCGAGTCCCTGGATCGCAGCCACAGCCTCGTTCAGGACCCCACTCATTTTACACTGGTCTGTGTCCTGCAGAGCCATGTTGTAGGCTGCGGGGCTGTGTGGGGCAGCTGCCTGGCTCTCTGCCTGGGCTGCTGTGGGCTGCTCACTGAGGAGAGGAGATTCCTGTGCCTTTGCCACCTCTTTTCCTATGAGAGTTAGAGGTGCACAGTGCCCCTCTTCCTCAGGAGCGGTTGCCAGGGAAACAGCTGCTGGCTCAGCATCCATGGGTTCCTCTGGGATAGGGGACATGCTCTGCAGGTCTCTAGCTGTGTCTGCTGCTGCCCCTCTGCCTACACTGCTCAGCCAGCAGGGCCCATCCTGGGGAACAGCGTGGGGGTCCTGGAAGAGCTCCAGGAATGAGGGGTTGACCCAGATGCTGTGAATGGTGATGCCCTCTTCTTGGGGCAGCTCATTGTCTTCACTCCAGTATTTTTCCTTTGGCAGGGACCCTGGGCTGTTCCGTGGCCTTGCTGCCCTTGCCCAGTTCTTCTTGGGGACACGAGCCGCTGCGCTTGCATGACTGCCTGTCCTGCTGTGCTGGGCTTTCTGATCCTCCGTCTTCACTGATGGGATGGCCACATGCTCCTGAAGAGCCTTGTGGTGCTCCCGCAGCGATTTGCCTTTGCACTTGGTTTTGGTGAGCGTCACCTGTGTTTTCAGATCGCGCTCTTCCACTTGTCCCTGCTGCCCTGAAGCCACATCCCTCCTGCCCAGGGAAGCTGGCACAGAAACCCTGCCAGCAGCACCAGTGCTTTTACGTGCATGAGCATCAGGCACGTGCTGACCTGCAGGGGCCTTGCCACTGTGGGCCACCCGGGCCTCCTCTGATCTTGCCATCTTCGCCGCACCCAGCCTGTGTTCCCAGTGCCACTGTGCCGCTGCCTGCTGGCTGGGTCGGTGGCTCCCAGTGAAAACCTTGTCCGGGTCCTTACTCAAAAGGTACCTCTTTGTCTCCTTCCCAGCTGTGGCATTGGCTGCAGGGCTGTGTGGGGCATGCCTCCTGCTCTGCACACTGGTGGCTTTCCCCTGCTCACCAGGGATGCCCCGAGTAGATGGGACAAGCTGTCGGTGTCTGCTGGTTGCAGTGCTGCTGGCCTTTCCCCTGCCCTGGGCAGAAGCTGCAGAGGCTGCTGCTGGCAGAGGCAGGAGCTTGCAGCCAGTGCTGGCAGCTCCTGGTGCCCGAGCTGCGTGCACCTTCTGTGGTGCTGCTGCCTGCCTTGCTGGCAGACGGGCTGTCTCCTCGCGCCTCACCCTGACGGAGGGCACTGCCACCCTGCATGCTGGGCTGTCCGTCTGCAAGAGAAGGCGAGGAGAGAGGCTGCGTGACTGTGGCCCTTCGCCCGTGCCCCCGTGTCCCAGCTGGAAAAGCCCCTGTGCCGGCTCCCCTGCCAGCCCCCAGGGCAGCACTCGGCCCCACAGGGAGTTGCCGCTGGGCTCCCAGAGCTGGCTGGGGAGCACACTGCTCCGGCCATGGCCCACAGTGACTCCTGGGAGCATCCCCAGCATGCCCGGGCTGCCTGCAGGCACGGCTTGGGGGGCTCAGCTTGCTATGTGACCGGGCCCTCCCGTCCCCTCCTGCAGCTCCCGCCTGCCTGTCGGCAGCTCCTGGACTCGGGAAGACGTTTGTCCCGGGCTCCCTCGGGCTCCCTACCTGTGCGCGTTGGCTCCCAGCGGCCTGCGAGCTCTGTGGGCAGGGGAGCGGTGGCAGCCTGTTCCCATGGGGGGACAAAGCCTGTCCCTGGCTGTCCTGCGGCACTGCCAGCGGCCGCCTGTGGCCCATCTGCGGGCGGGAGGAGTCGTCAAGGAAGGGAGGCGGCTGCCTTGGCACAGCGGCCCCCACAGTGGCGGCAAGGCTGGCCCTGGCACCCCGTCCTGCCCCGTCCCTCAGCTGGTGCCGGGTCTGCAGGCCCGGCAGCCTGCTGATGGGCCGGGGGTGGGCGTTTGCCTCCTCATCCGTGGGAATCTTCGGCAGCGCCTGCCGACGACCGGCCATGGTCACCCAGGGGAGATGCTGCCTCCTGAGGGAGTGGCTCTCCTGGGAGTGGGCACCCCAGGGCTCTGGCTCCTTAAATACCCACGGGGTCACTGTGGGGACCCGCATCACAATGACCTCTGGGCACAGTGCGCCGCCTGCATCACAAAGCCCTGGCAATGCTGTGGAGCCTGGCGGGGACTGGCTGGGGCTGGCTGGAACCGGCTGTGCCCGGTGTGGGGCAGCCCTGCTTGCCCCTCACAGAGGCCCCAGCAGGCCCGAGGCCGAACCTGCCCCATCCCCCCGGTGCCAGCAGCCTCTGCAGAGCTCAGTCCTGTGTGCGTGCAGCAGCTCTGGGTGCCACCGCCCGGGGCCTTGTCCCCAGGCATGGCTCCCACACAGGGCGCCCAGGCCTGGGGACGCTCCGGTGCCCGCCTACAGCAACGCAGGGGAGGCCCGCAGGCCTGTGCCCAGAGGCCACTGGCCACGCTGAGCTGCTCCCCGCAGTCGCCATGGGCCGCGGGGTGACCAGCCCTCTCCCCAGCCGGCTCTGGGAGGTCCCTCCCAGGCTGCTCTTCTTCAGTGCCTTTCCTCCAGAGGTGGAGCGGGCAAGGGCTCACACCCACAGCCAGGACGAGGGAGCAGGGCTGCCTCCCTGGGGCTGACGGTCTGTGCTCCCTTTCGAGCTGGAACGAAAAGAAAAGCTGCCTTTGTTCCCAGTTACAACACAGAGAAACACCTGTGTCTCATGCACATGCCTGCACCTTTTCTGACAGAAAGTGGCTTTGGGGCACAATGGAAACTGCTGGGGAGAACAAAAAAACCCACTAAAATAAACGCTGCTCAGCTGATGTTGGAGACCTTGATATTAGGCACCCAGACTTGTTCTCCTCCCTGCAGTTGTCACTCCCGGACCAGGAATTGCTTGCTAGTGGGTGAATCTGACAGCAGCAGCTCCCAGGCAGAGCTGGGAGCAGCTCCTGGGGACATCTTTAGGCTTCACAGCAGTGTTTGCTGCCCCAGCACGGGTCCCCTGCCCCCTGCAGAGACCAGGCGGGAGGCTGGAGGGAAGAGTCCCACCAACAGCTTTGGCCTCCAGGCTGGAGAACCCTGTCCCAGGCTCAGGCACCGCTGCCTCCGGGCTCCCCTACCCCATCCTGGGGCAATAAGGCAACTCTCTTCCTTCTACAGAACACCACTCAAAGCTTAAGGGGAGGAGGAAATGCCTATTTCCTCCCTAATGCAGGTTTCCCCCAGGCCTAGAGGTTGCTGCTCTCTTCTGCTCGGCTGGGAGAGGGGTTGGAGCCTTTCTCCACCTCTCCTTGACTGCCTTTCTCCTGGGCTGGGCTGGAGGGTGGGGAGTCCAAGTGCCTCCAGTGCCGAGTGCCTGCCAAGGAGCAGACGCTCTCAGCAAAGCAGACGGCAACCACAGGTGCTGTTTCCCAGAGGACCTCTTGAAAGGAGCCTGCAGCAGGACCTGGCAGCCGGGAGACCCAGCACTGCGTGCCTCTTATCACGGCCGATTTTGTCGCTTGCATCCTGCTGCCACTCTCTCCCTCACGAGCATGAGCAGGCAAACCCCTGCCCTGCAGCCGGATGTCTGTCCTGCTCCCCCGCTCTGGAGACCTGCCGCCCTGGGTGCCCCGAAGGAGAGGGTCGCTGCTGCTCTCAGCGGTGTCAGTCGCTGCCCGTACCTGGGGTTGCTGTCGGTCCTTCCCCACAGACCAGGCTCCCCACGCCGCCCACTCTGCCTTTGCTTGCTCGAGCTGCTCTTGCCACTTGGGCCTCACTTGCTCCCACTCTGCAGGCAGCTGCCAGACCTCCTGGAGGGGATGGCAAGGCAGCAGAAGGCAGGATTAGTCTCAGCGCCTGGAACGGGTGTCCTTCGGGTCTGACCCGTGTTGCCGCCCCTTGCCTCAGCTGGTCGGTTGGCAGGGCTTTGCCCCTAACAGATCGGGGGCTCTGGGGTCATTCTAGGCTCCTGGCAAACACAGCTGCGACCAAAGCCCTCCACTGTGAACAGCCGAGAAAGGACTTGGGCATCTCCCATAGCCCCTGGGCCAGGAGAAAGTGTTTTGTGACAATGCAGGGGGCAAGGAAGATCTGAAGGAGGTGACAGACAGCTGACAAGGAGCGCACGTCCAGGGGTCCTTTCAGGCTGGCTCTGCACAAAGAGGCTTTTGCCGAGTCCCCAGCAGCACGGTAGCTACAGCAAGGCACGCACCTGCAGCGCTTTCTGGCAGTCGTCTGAGGATGGGAGTGTAGAGGTGGGTTTGGCTGGAGAAGCCGGCTCCTGCCTGCCTGCCTCCTTCATCCTGGGGGAGCTGCCTGGACGTGGGGGGAGCGCACTGCAAAGAGGCACCAGGAGCAGTCGGCATGAGCACGGGGCAGTTTGCTCTCCCACTTTCGCCTGGTACCAAAGCTCCCCAGGCTGGCAGAAGCAGCACGCGAGGTGGGGCCATTTCTGCTGGCAGCGGGGAGCCTTCCCTGAGCCCCCTCAGATGGACGGGGGAGGACTGCACCTCAGCTCTTGCCTAAGGGAACCACAGGGACGTGGGGTGCACTCAGCATCCACCACCTTCCCCAGTGAGGGGCCCACAACAGGGGAAACAAGCACATAAGAGCCATGCGGCACGTGTCAGGGAACGTCCCTGCAGCTGGAGTGTCCGGAGGGGATGTCTCTCCTCCACGGGTGCAGGATCCCTTGCATTCCTGCCCACCAGGGTCTCACCTCTCAGAAGTCTTCTTGCCCAAGTCTTTCTGTCTTGTGCCTGGCCCCTGACTTGGCAGTGCAGGAAGGGAAAGCTTCCTCCGTCTCTGCAGCAGCTTGCCAGGATGCGCCTCTGCACCTGGCAAAGGAGGAAACTCAGCAGAGCAGCCCCCCGGGGAGTGCCTTTTGACGGAGCTGTGGTCACCCAGCGCGGGGCAGGGCCTCAGCTGGGCAGCAGAGACCTGTCCCCATACCTTGTCTGAGCCTGGACTTTGCTGCAGCCTTCTTGGCCCAGGCGGACAAAGCCTTGGCCACTGCTCTGCTGACCACCGTAAAGCGAAACCTGGGCAGGAAATGATGACACAGGCTTGAAGAAGGGTGACCCCTACCCTCTTGCAGCTTCCCAGCACTAATCCTCACGACTCTCGTGTGAGGCATGGCACCTGTTTTCCTTGTGGCCATGCAGCCACGCATGGGGTTTATTAGCAATCTCCCCCCGACACCAGACGGCGTAGCTTAAAGCCCTCCCTGTGTGCAGCTGGCTCTCTCTGATGGGAGTGACGGGCCGGCTGGGCATGAGAAACGCAGTGACGCTGCCCGGCCAGTCCAGGAGAACACACGCGTAACCCCAGCTCATCGTAAGTTAACCAGAAACCAGCCCCTTCAGGTCAGGCTCCCTCCCAGACTCAACGCGCAATGCCAAGCCCCGGCAAGGCGCACTCCTGATCAGGAGCTGGGAATCCGCCCGCTCGGTCAGTCGAGGGCTGCAGAGGAAACGCACTCACCTGGGGAAGGCGTGCGCAGGAGCAGCCTGCATCCCCCAAGTGCTGGTTGCTCCACCGGAGACAGCTGCACCGGGCATCCACAGCCTCTGTAAAGTGACACAGAGCTGCTAGAAGGTTTCCAAGGCACTTTGCTCTTGGCTCCCAAAGGAAGCAGACCTGTCTCCTGCTCCAAAAGGAAGCCACTTCTCAAACCCCTCCTCCAAATCTTCCGCCGTGAACATGAGCCCTTGCTCTGCTCTGGAGAAGCTGCACGGCAAACACTGAGACTGCGCAGTAACGCTGCCAGTCTTTCTGTAGGGCAAGAACTCAGAAGCTCAGAATAAAACTTCTTTTCCAATGGAGAACTCAGCGTGGGCGAGCACGTGGAAAGGTGTCGGACTGGCCTGCCACGTGCAGGCTGCCCAACGACCATCGGGTTGCTCACCCTTCAAGAGGCTTCCCAAAGTCACTGCATCACCCTCAAAGCCTGAGCAACTCGCAGCGTTGAGCGGCGCAATCCAGCTGGCCTTGCTCTCCAGCCCTGTGACGCAGTCGCAATAGAATCGCATGCACAGGACGTTGTCGGTGAAGGACAGAACGCCAATGTCCTTGAAGGCGAAGGCGAGGCGCTGCCTGTTCCTCAGTTGGAAAGAGTGCAAGAGTATGGTCTCTTGCACACAGCTCTGCACCACGTGCCATGGGAAGGAAGTGGCTCGTGACAGCCACCTGTAGTTCAGCGGCTCGATCTTGACATCCTCGGCAAGGAGGAGGAACATCGTCACTGGCAGAGCGGGCTGAATTTCTATGTAAAATTAGAAACAAAATGCCAGAGAAAAGGTCGTTTAAGGAAACGGCTCTTGGGGAGTGGTTACCTTGGGAGGAGCTCAAGCTGTCCGCCTAACTTTGGAGGGAATTCTCTCCAGAGAAATTCCGAAGTCCTCATTTCTCTGCGCCCTTTCTGAAGGGCAGAGAGCATGCACCCCAGTCCCAAACAGGGCGCGGGAAAGCGGAGGGCGGCCGTTGCCTTCTCACCAGGAATAACCTCTGTGAGGAACGCGAGCTCCCGCAGAGATAACTCACCAATGTCCAGCTGGGAGACAGGTCTTCAAACCGCGTACACCTCTTCCTCACCTTGGAATCGCTCTTGGACCGTAGCAAAGGTCCCGAGTCCTGTGACCAGGACCCCTGCCCAGGAAAACGGCACAAAGGCTGACCACAGGGAAGAGCAAAACTCTATCACGTGCCAAATGCTTTCTCAGACTAGATCTGGGCATGCTTTCGCTCCTGGTTGACCACGAAGCAAGAGCAGGAGAGCTGCTGCGGGACTCCCTGAGAGAGGCCCGCTGTGAATCCCCCGCGGGAGGAGCAGCAGCGCTTCACTCTTCTCAGCCGTGGCCATCGGGCTGGGTGAGGGTGAGCTTTTCAGCAGCTGCGGGTCTCGGTCACAGAGTGCAGCGAGGGTGAGGGCAGGCAGAGATCAGGCAGGAGAGGTTGTGGTCACTGAGGACATCCCCAGGGAAACAAGAACTCTCCAGGGACACACTGGGGACACCAGGACACAGGCAGGGACAATATTATGACGTTAGGGACTTCTGGGGGGACACCAGGACTCCCAAAGGGATGTCACTGGGACATTAAAGACACCCACCGGGACACACTGGGACACACGGGGAGACACCACGGCGATATATAGAATGGCCTGGTAATATCTGGACCCCTCCAGGGACACCACTGTGACATTAGGAATTTCCCAGGGACGCCCCCTGGGACATCAGGGACCACCCCCTCACCTTCCCCGGGGACACCAGGACCCCTCCAGGGACAGCACTGGGACATTAAGGACCCCCCTTTAACACAGCCCTACCCCAGGGACAATGTAGGGGCATTAAGGACTCCTCCCAGGACACCAGGACCCTCACAGGACCAGAAACGCACAAGGGACATACTGGGGACACAAGGACACTCCTGGGGACATCCCTGGGACATCAGGGACACCACGACTGCCCCAGTGACACCACAAGGACATCAAGGACCCCCACAGGGACACCTTGCAACACAAGGACATACTGGGAGACACCACTGGGACATCATTAGAATAGCCTTTAGGACATCAGGACCCCTCCAGGGACACCCCTGTGACACTAGGAATTCCCCAGGAACCCCGCCCCGGGACATAACAGACTACCCACTCACCTCCCTGGGGACACCAGGACCACCCCCAGGGACACCCCACAACGCCCCAGGGACGCGCTGGGACACCAGGACACCACCACCACCCCCGGGACACCATTAGGACATCAGGGACATCCCTAGAACCTTAACCACTAGAACGTTAAGGACTCCCAGAAGGACATATTAGGTCACATGCACCCCCTGACAGACACCACTGGGACAGCTAGAATGGACTGGGGACATCAGGACGCCTCCAGGGACACCGCTGCGACATTAATGACCCCCACCAGGGACACATTGTGATACACAAGGACCCACTGACACACCACTGGGACATGTAGAATGGCCTGGGGATACCAGGACCACCCCAGCGACAACACTGGGACATACAGGACCCCCCTGGAAACACATGACCTGCAACCAGGGAAACTGCAGGGGCATTAGGAACTCCCCCTGGGACACCAGGACCCCCACAGGACACACTGGGGCACCCGAATGCCTATAGGGACACCTGAGAACACTAGGACATCCCTGGAGACATCCCTGGGACACCAGGGACACTCCCGGGGACATTAGGACCCTCCCAGGGACACCCTAGTGACATTAGGGACATCTTGGAAGCAGAAGGACCCTCCGCAGAGCACTCCTGGGACATCAGGATCCCCCCAAGGGGACCCTCCAGCAGGTCATTCTCAGTTATCACGCAGAAGCTCCCCCTCGATGGAAGTCCTTAGCAGCAGGGCAGCCCTCAGATCTGCACTGTCAAGGAAACGGAGGCCCAGAAACAGACCCCCCATCCCAAAATGGGAGGACCCCCTCCCCACATGACACGTGATAGCTTAACATTATGCTAGGGGCCAACCAATGTCCTCCTTTTGCTTCTAGTGCCGTGACGACCATGGGTGGTACATGGACGGTCACCTTCTGCCCCATGGTGAACTTAGGGGCCTCCTGCATCAGTAGCACAGGTGCTGCTCCTGCTTTAAGGCATCCAGGCCATCCTGAGCTCACCTCATCCAGCTCTTTGCAGGAGTAAGCTACAGCCCGCCCCTGAGGCCCTAAACAATGCGCCAGAACTCCAAAGGCAATACCTTTTCCCTCACGCTTAAAAAGTGCACAGGTCTTTGTCACATCAGGTAATCCCCACGCGGGGGCCTCCACCAGAGCTCACTTTTCTTCAGACGCTTGAAAGTGGCTTTACCCTCCTCTGTCCCGCCAATAGACCCATGGCAGGAGGTTTTCGGTAGCTCGTACTGAGCTTTCACAAATAAAACACAATTGCCTCCCCAAAGCCCACACCATCCGACCACCCCGAGAAATCCTCGTAGTTCCTTGAGAGCCTGAGGCTCCGCGAGGCAGCGAATAGCCTCCTTCTGTTGGGATCCCAACTGTCTCTGGCCTTCCAGCACTTCAAACCCCAAACGTGGAAGTGACTCCTCGATAATTCCATATCCACTAGTTCCCAAGACATTTAGAAGGCTTATCGTCAGGGAAAGACACAGCTCCCAAGTCCCTGCCGCAACCACAATATCATCCTATGATCGCAGAACTCTTCCCTGATCATTTTCTGTTCTCCAAATGTCAAACTGCTTTGCCAACTGATTCCCAAAGATTGTCGGGATATTTTGAAAGCCTTGTGGTACAACCGCCTAAGTGTATTGCATTTTCCTTCCCGTTTCTGGGTTTGCGCATTCACAAGCAAAAGGCTTCTGACTGTCAGTGCCCCGGGGAACACAGAAAAAGGCATCCTTCACATCAAAACCTGTACACCATCCCTGTTCCCCTGTAAGGGTGGTTTCATATCTGTATGGATGTGCTACTACAGGATAAATACCTTGAGGTATGTGATTTGTTGCTCTTAAATCCTGCACCAATCGGCAATCTTGACCCTTGGCCTTTTTCACTGGCAAAACAGGGGTGCTGGATTTCAACGCACACCCCACCAACAGGTTGTACTTCAAGAATTTCTGAATTATCGCTACCGACCCATTCCTAGCTTCCAGCTTCAGGCGATACTGTTTCCTTCTCAGCGGGGATGATCCAGGCTTTAAGTCAATCCTCACAGGTTTTGACCTGTGGGGTTTTCCAGGAACCTCTCCGGCTCGTACAATAGGAATCACAGCATCTCTGACCTCCGGGCGTATCTTTCCCCTTTCAAGGCAGCATAGCCTGTAACAACAAAGCTGCTGCCTCTCGACACAAACAGTTTCTGGAATTAAGATTTCTATTTCCTCGTTTTAAAATCAGATTTCTGCTTCCAATTTTTTGGAGTAGATCTCTCCCCAAACAATGCTTTGGGAAAATTTGGCTAATATAAAAACTGATGAGGAACCCACTGTTTTCCCAGCTTCACTGCTAAGGGTTTCAAAAATGGCCAAGTTTCATGGGTCCCTGCCATACCAGCAATGCTTATATCCTTACTGCTTAGTTCCCCTCTAAAGTCTTCTGAACAGAGGAAGTAGCCCCAGGATCTGCCCAAAGCTCAACTTCTTCACTTCCCAGCTCCGCTTTAACGAGAGGCTCCTCTGGGGAGAGACTCCTCCGCTCCCCCTCATTCCTCGCTTACTGGGAGCAAGGGGGCAGAGGGGCTCCAATCCTTAAGCAGACGGTCTTCTTCTGAACGCCCATCCCTTTTGCACTGTGCACACTGATTATCAGCCAACCGAGGGCTGGGCCGCAGTCCCCCTCTCGGGCTCTGCCCCATCCTCAGGCCCTTGCCCTCACCCTACCATTTTACTCTGATACCGCCAAGAAGCAACAATTTACTCTTCCCTTTCGACTCTCTCTATGACGATCTGCAATCCAAGCAACATCCAACAGCTTTCCCCTATCTCGAGCAATCACTTCCTTGTAACTTCTGTAACTTTCTTCTAATACCATCCCAGGATTGGCCCACCAATAGAGGGGCCAATTGATCTCATCCCTCTTAAGATGCAGGGTCAGCACTTGTAGAGTTGCGGGCTACCTCCTTCATTCTGTTCTGCAGTCCTGTGGGGGGCTCTTGGCTATCGTGCCTAGCCTCGTACCATTCGGACATGGTTATTGCCTTAGCCACAGCATTTTGAATGCCAAATATAATCCCTTTCTGATACCGAGTCCAAAGCTGCCTGGGTCTGTTAACAGGCAGGTCCCAGTTTGGACCAACGGAGGGGAAATGATGCTCCACAGTTCCTGTTTTAACCTCGGCTTCCACATGTATTCTAGCGGCTTGACAAATCATCTCCTTCTCCCTACTATCAAACAAAACCTGCAGTATTGCCCCTATATCCTTACACTCTGGATCATCCTGTGTTTTAGCCATCATTATTTCAAAAACACCAGCCGCCTTCTCAGGGTCGTCTCGGTAATTTCCTGCGGTTGCTTTGCAATTCTTCAACTCTGTTATTGAAAACGGGACCGTCACCGCAATGGGTCCTTCATTTCCCACAGCCTGGCGCAGGGGAGCCTGTGTCACT
This sequence comes from Falco punctatus, assembly GCF_963210335.1. NCBI lineage: Eukaryota > Metazoa > Chordata > Aves > Falconiformes > Falconidae > Falco > Falco punctatus. The sequence goes on from NC_137582.1 coordinate 827,724, forward strand.
TCCCCTGGTTTGGCCCGCTCCCACCCTGCGGCTGGGCTAAAACCTTCTGCCCCACTAAATCGCTCTCCCTCTTCACAGCCACTTTCCCTGTGTGAAATGTGTTCATTTGATTTGTGTTGATATAGAACAATGCTAGGACCGCAGGATGCAATGTAACCTTCTGTCTTACATACCCTTGTATAACCACACGCTTAAGAAAAACAGAGTGATCAATGGATATAGTTCCTGTATCTTGCAAAGAACATCTGGCTACATACCTAATTTCTCTATCTTAAAAAGGACATCTGGTTACACACCCTGACATGCAGGCTGAGCTGCTAACAGCATAGTGTTAAGTAAGAGAAGTTTACAGGGCGCATGCGTAAAATCTAGGGTCATCCTAAGGGTGAGCCGAGGAAGACTGCTGACTTCATCCACCGACCGCCAGGCAGGGGTTAAGATGACCCTCGGAGATAGAAAGAGCATGCGCCACGAAGTGCACGCCTGTTCCAAGGATCCATTTACATAGACCGACCCTTTCTTAGAAATAGCTAGGAATATGTCTTAGTTTAGGAAATATAAACCAAAAATAAACTTTGTACAGCGCGTGTCTTGGTGGAGCGGAGGCTCCCGGCGCACCCAGCGATTTTTGCTTGCCTCTATTTGCTTAATAAATTGCAAACTTTGATTGTAATCCTATTTTGGGACTAAGTTCTTTATTACAACTGGGGGCTCATCCGGGATGGCTTTGGTTCCTGAATTCTGACTTGATCAAGGAGGGGTGCCCCACCATTTGGTGGCTCCTGTTCGAGTCAGGTCTGGACTAACGCCATCCTGAACCTGAAGAAAGGCAAGCAAAGAATTTGATTTTTTTAATGAGCTCCCTTGCTGGCTGCAGCACTGTATTTTGCCCGTAATTCTGCGTGCAAAGATCCGAACAAAGACAGAGTCGTAAGTATTTAAGGTGCATACCGTTCCCTTGGGTGGGATTCGGTTGCCTGTGTGTGTAAGAGTGTGACTGAGACGGAACTTTGTTCCAAAGCCATTGTGGAGGTCTTCTAACCGCGGTTCCAATCTCCCGCGAGGGACTTGGCCGGTGAAGGACCAAAGCGATTCCTATAGGATTCGTGGGTGGGTGATGGGTCCTAAACCCCCTGCAAGACACTCCTACTAAGGTAACCAAGGGCTGTAGGAATTGCCGCAGTAAAATTCCTAGATGGGCCAGACAAAATCGAAGACCAGGGACCACGAGAAAGGGAGCAAATTGCCAGACATACCACCAGAAAGTCCATTAGCAATAATGATTAGAAATTGGAACAACAAGGGCCCCATAAAAGGAAAAAGTAAATTAAAAATGATCCAGTATTGTATGGTAGAATGGCCAAAGGAGCCTATAAGACCACATGTCTTTTGGCCTGTTTTCGGTTCTTTTGAAGACTGGATTTGCCAGGCCTTAAGTATACATGTTAATTCAAAGGAACCTTTTAGTCAGGAGGAAAGTGATTATGCAGGATTATGGATCAGGACTTCACGTCCTTTTCCAGCCTCAATACTTACACTAAAAGCAGAAGAAGAAAAACAGGAAAGAGAAAAAGATGATAAATGGGAGCCATTAGATAACCTACCACCTCCATATCTTAACAATCCACCCCCGGCGGCAGCTCCCCCTCCGGTGGCCGTGGTATCTCCACCAGTACCACTGTTGCCCCTGCCTCCACCACCAACAGCACCGGAATTAGATCGACCCCCGGCTGCACGTACGAGAAGTAGGACTGCCGTATCTGAGGGAGCTTCTCTACATCCCTTACGAGAGGTACCCCTCGGAGGCAATCAGGGAGGCATCGGGTTTGTGGCAGTCCCATTAAATACTACAGATGAAAGAAATGGGGACCCTGTTAGGTGATCCCTTCGGCGTAGCTGAAAAACTGGACCAGTTCCTAGGCCCCAATACTTATACTTGGGAAGAAATACAGTCCGTTTTAGGGACCTTATTTACTGCTGAGGAGAAGGGAATGATTAGGCAAGCTGGAATGAGAATTTGGGAAAGACAGAATCAGGCAGGACCCTTGGGAGACCACAAATGGCCAAATGTGGATCCCCACTGGGATCATCAACAACCCCAAGGAAGACAGAATAGGAGGGGCTTGAGAGCATTAATCATACAGGGAATAAGGGAAGCGGTTCCCCGAGGGCAAAACATTAATAAAGCATTTAATGAACAACAAGGGAAAGATGAATCTCCAACAGAATGGTTGGAGAGATTAAGGAAAAGCCTACAAATGTATTCTGGAATTGATC